>NC_056725.1:658264488-658406988 GCF_019279795.1 Protopterus annectens
ATCAGCTAGTCTCTAGCTTGTTACTTTCCATGAGTGTGAAAACTTTTGGGCATGCTTAGGGAATAACCCTAAAGTAATTCTTAATAGAAAAAGACAGTAAGCTATTAAGTAATGTTCCTAATGCATCATTCTTGTTGAATATGAAAAAAAGAATTAATGATGATTCATTGCTAAGGTAGTCTCAGTCAAAATTTTCAAATTGTGTTTGAAGTCCTCACTTCCTTTCATTTCCAGTACTAATTCAACATTCAGCTTATTGAAATTTAAATGTTTGCTTATAAAAATGTTACTTTGATTTTTCCTAAGAAGTGCTGTAGGGTAATCTGAGGATATGTAATTATTGTCATTAATTATACTTCCCATGCTGCTAGAAACACTATCCATCTTGATATTTAAAAAAATGCAAGACTTTGAATTATTGTTGTCTGTGAACTTTAGTTTTGGGTGTGGACACATTTTGTCTCCATAGAGCAGCTTAAGAACTTAGTGCAGGTCCTGTATAACTTGTTTGCCCTCTTTCCATTAGAAGTGAAAGAAACATGAAATGACATGCTGTCCCTGTTGAAGCCATCTGACCTTAGAATTGTAGTGGGTTACATGTAGTTTGTGTCATTTTGAACTGTTTAAAAAGGGTATTCAGAGCTCTCATCTTGCCCTTTGTCTCCTCTGCTCTTGGTTCTGAGGCTGGAGACTGCAGTGTCGGACTTTTTTTGTTTACTCCGTGTATTATGTTGCCTCAGATAACACCATCAGATTGCAGTTGTTTGCACGCATTCACATTCATTCATACGTAAATGTCATATTAACACATGCATGTAAGGTATTTTATTCTCATGTCTGACAAAAGAAGAGGGGCAGAGTGCTGTGCATGTAATATGAAGTCAGAAGGAGTGCATTAGTACTTAAATATACTAGGTGGCATTGGCTAGCACGTACGCACGCATACACACACACACACACACACTCATGCATCCTCACAGACTCACAGAAAGGAAAAAAAAATTAATATTGATGTGTAGGAGAAACACTGAACAAGGATTCCAGTTAGGTGCATTCTAGAGCAGTAGAAAACAGCATTAGCAGATGTGGTCATACCCCTCAACTTCTTAGAGCAAGAAATCTGGACAAAGCCTGACAAAATGGGGGGCAAAGAACCCAAAAATAGGGACATATTTTAAATATTTCTCTTATAAACTTAGAAAGTAGTTAGAGTAACAGGGCTTGTATTGACATACAATTGTATTGACATATATTTTCTGCAGTATTTAGTGACTTCAGTCCTCAGATCACCCCAGTGATTTGCTAAAAAACCACAAATTTTATGAGGAATAGACAAAAAATATGAGACAAAAATCTGGACATTCTGCGAAAATCTGAACAGTTGAGAGGTGGTATGTGTGAAATGGGTGGGGTTAACAACTCTGAAGAAACAAGACTGTAATTTAATCTATGGTTGCCATCTGTTCTGAGTGCAGCAGGGCATTAGGTCTTGCATAAAATGGATTCAAAGGCTTTCCATCGCCAGAGGTTGCACAATCTAACTTCCAAAGCTTTTCCTTTGACCATTTTCAGGGTCTTGTCAGACCAGCCAAGCTGTAATGTTCAAGGGGAAACTCAGGTCAGGAGTTTTTCTGCCTTCTCGCATTCATATGGGGATGCCAGACCTGGAATGCGTGACATTTCAACTTTGTACACGGTATCCATATTTCTAAGCAAGGCAACAAATATGTTATCTTTTCAGTGTAATTTTGGAAGTTGACCTGCAGCACTCACTTCTAGCACAACATCGATTCAACTGCTGCCTCTGCTAAAAGCAGGAAAAGCGGGTTCAACTCTGTGATGTTTCCTCACTAGCATTCAGCCAGGTGACAGCAGTACTGTGACTCCCACAGACCATTTATTTTTTGACCACCATCACACTTCACAGTCGTCCTGTGATTACTGCAGTGTTTACTTAAGCACTGCACAGTGTACATGTTCTTCGTGTTTCACTGTTGCAGTCCTAACATATGGGTTATCCGGCTCCCAGCAGCCCTCGGTTGGCCCGAATACCAGAGTCCTTGGTATATGACGTCGGCTGCAGTCAGTTGTAAAACTGATGTCAGAACGTCAGGTAAAAAGGGAGGCAGCCGACGACATTTCCTCAGTCTTTCTTGCACGGAGCCCAAAGCAGATGCAATTCACACTAGTGCTGTTAGGCCATTTGCCTTCTTTTTGCTTTCCGACTACCATGTTGAAGACGCCTTCAGATAAGTACCCCACCCCATTGGTGATCCTCTTTTCTTGCTTTAACTAATGTCAGATAAAGTTAATAACTGTCTTGCCTGAAAACAGATTCTGCACTGTGATTTTCATTCCTATTGTATAACTTGTTTGGGCCTTGAGCACGATGTCCCTAACTGCGATCTCTGTGCCTCCTTTAAACCATGTACCATATGCCATAGAGCTAAGATTTTGTATAAACATTTCGGAGTCTGGCCTCAGTTCGTTGGTATGGCATCTTCTGGTCTCCCGGCTTCAGACATACCTAGGAAATGCAAAGACAAGGACCATGTCAGGCCTAGGATTAAATCTGCTGATGACACACCGATGAAATTGGTCGTCAACCCAGCGGTAGTCAGTGAGGCGCTTTTGCAGCCCCTGCAGTCTGCACGTTTTCAGTCACAGGCCTCTGCCGAGACCTTTACTGAGTCCTCATGCCGCAGACTGCTATTTCGTCTTCAGACCCTCCGCCTGTTGCCACCTCAGATGGGTCTGGAGCCGCTGTGCAGGCACCGGCCTCTTCTCTTTGACATGAGACCAGAACCAGACCGATAACTTAGGCCATACTTCTACAGTTGCTAGGCCTCGCGAATCCCTCCGGATTACTAGCAAACCTTCCAGCCGCAAACCTTCTCCCAGGCAGGTGTCGGCCTCCCCTCCTGTACCTCAGTTCCAGTTGGTAAAGATGGCTGGTGATCTTTCCCTGATTAGGGGCTTTCATCCTCCCCCCTTCCAAGAGGGCTAGGGAATTGTCTCCTGATGTTTTGTCCATTTCAGATTCTGAGATTTCCAGTGTTTCTGCTGGTGAAGAAGGAAATTCTCAACTTTTTTCTGGCTTTCAGAATTCTGATGCTGAGGACTCTATCCCTTCTGCCTCCCCTCCAGAAGATTTTTCCTTTCGGGATACTTTGCTTACTTTTAGGGAGCATTTTAAATGGGAATGTAAGGATTTTCCTCAGTCTAAGAAGAGAATCAGGGTATTTTTGGATTTGCCACAGCATAAGTCTCTGGCTATTCCTCCAGTTTTGGAAGTTGTGGATAATGTCTTTATGGAAAATTCTTTAACTCCTAATTCTATCTCTCCTGTCCCCAGAAAACCTGATAGGTATTATAGGGTTCCTGATCCTCATCAATTCCTTTTTTTAAAAACATTACTGCTGATCCTGAGATTATTTCTCAAGGCCTCAAGGGTGTTAAGGCTACTATTGCTAAAAAACATGTTTCTTCTGATGAGGATTCTAGGGCCTTGGACAGGTGGGGTAAAAAAGTCTATACCTCTACAGCCCTTGCCATTAGGTCTGTGAATTGCCTTTTTCACATGCTTAAGTATTAGCAACATACTTTGGAGGCTATTGAGGCTAAACTTGGATATTTCTTCCATGTTGGAGAACAAAGATTTACAAGACTTACTGAATTCTGCCACTCTAGTTAATAAGCATTCATTACATTGTGGTTTTGACACTTTGGAGGCTTCCTTCAGAGCAGCAGCCACTGGTTCTGTTATTAGAAGGCATGCTTGGCTCAGGGAGCGGCCTGTTTCTGAACCTGTTAAATCTAAATTGCTGGATGTTCCTTTGCACAAGGACAATCTTTTTGGTAATAAGGCTGAGGAGGTACTGAAGAAGTTGGAGGATAAGGCGAAATCTATGCAAGCTTTAAAAGATTTCCTTCAGGTTCAGCCTCCACGGTTCAGTAGGCATTACCCTTCCAAGAATCAGTCTTTCCCTGATCCTGGCAAGCAAGGTCGCTCTAGACCTTGGGGTTTCAGATCTTCCAGAGGACAGGCTTCTGCCCCTCAAAGGGCTAAACAATGGCATTCTTCTGCTAAATCAGGATTTCTAAGACAGCTTCCCAAAGCTAGCATTCTCAATGACTCCGGCTTTCTTGTGCCTACCTCTGCGGGCCCTGGGTTTCCTTTGGGGGTAAGGTTAGCCAGGTTCGCAGAGGTATGGTCTACCATCACAGATGACAAATGGGTGCTCAGTGTTGTAAACCAAGGTTACAAGTTTTATTTTCACACCTTCCCTGTTCTGAAAGGGTACCCAGACATACCCAGAACTCTCAGGGCAGAGGCAGAAAATCACATTTCTTCTCTACTGACCATGGACGCTATAGAGCCAGTTCCTGCATATCAGGCAGGCCTAGGTTTTTATTCAAGACTTTTTCTGGTACCCAAAAAAGGGGGCACCTGGTGCCCTATTCTGGATCTGTCTATTCTAAACACTTTTCTGGTGATTCCCAAGTTCAAGATGCTCACTCTTCAACAGTTACTGCCCATGCTGGGCAAGGATTCATGGCTGGTAACTTTGGATCTCAAGGAGGCTTATCTGCACATCCCAATAAGGGAAAGTTGCAGGCAGTTCCTTCGCTTCAGGACTGAGGAGCAACGCTTTCAATTCTCTGCACTGCCCTTTGGCTTATCTACTGCTCCCAGAGTTTTTACAAAGTGCCTGGCTCCAGCCATTGCTTTTTGCAGGCAGAGAAACATCCAGATTTATCCTTATCTGGATGACTGTCTCATTCAAGCAAACTCCCCAGAACAACTAGAAAAGGATTTGGGCTTTGTGAAGAACATTCTCACCACTTTGGGTTACACTCTCAATGAAAAGAAGTCAAAGTTGGTTCCTACAAGGGAAATTGTTTTCCTGGGAGCGAGTCTGAATGCAGCCACCCAGATGGTATTCCTCTCTCAAGAGTAGCACCAAGATCTTTCGGCTTACTTCAAGAACTTGGCAAGCATGACCCAGCTCTCTGCAAGGCAATTTCTGTAAGCACTGGGGTTCATGGCTTCATGTATTCTGATGATCCCATATGCAAGGCTGCATATGAGAAAACTTCAATGGTACCTCAAGAATCTTTGGTGTTAACACACATACAGGACTTAGACTTGATTCTTCCCTTAATTCCCTGTCTACAAATGGAGTTCCTGTGGTGGGCGACAGCCTATTCTCAGAACAAGGGTTTGCCTTTCTGCCTACCACCTGCCAGTCAAACTCTCACCACAGCCGCCTCAGATTATGCATGGGGGGGGGCTCATCTGGAAGGTAGGGGCATACAGAGGACTTGGTGCACCCAGCAGATTCATCTGCACATAAAACTTAAAAGAATTGATGGCAGTGCAGCAGGCTTTGCTGGCTTTCAAGGGCCTACTCTAGCCTGGGACTCTGCTGATCAGGACAGACAATACCACAGTCATGTGGTACATCAACAAGCAGGGAGGACTCACTCTTACCCCTTGTGCAGACAAAGCATAAGACTGTGGTCATTAGCAGCTTCCATGGGCATACATCTAATAGCCCAGTATCTTCCAGGGAGGCTAAACTCCTTGGTGGATCATTTGAGCAGACATGTTCTGGATCCTCACGAGTGGCAACTGAACAAGTCATTTTCCATCGCATCACTCAGCATTGGGGCACCCCACAAGTGGGTCTTTTCTCCTCTCACACCAGTCATCTCCTTCCAACCTTCTGTACCAGGGAGTTTCATAAACAAAGCTTGAAGAGTGGAAGTGCTGTCCTTCCCATGGACACAACTCTCAATTTATGCATTCTCTCCTCTGCCTCTTCTTCCCAGAGTGCTGATAAAGATAAAGGACGAAAAACCCAAGGCTGTTCTTATAGCACTAGATTGTCCCAGGCAGCATTGGTATCCCCTTCTTCGCAGCCTTTTCCAAGCTCAGCCTTGGTATCTTCCCCTGGTACGAGATCTGTTGGTTCAGGTAGGGGGAAAGTTTCTTCATCCTCATCTTCAAACTCTGCATTTAACTGCCTGGCTAATTCTTTAAATCTTTCCTAACAGGTGGTAGAAGTTCTTCATGAGGCCAGGAGGCCTAATACCAGAAAATCCTATGCAGTTAAATGGAAGAGATTTTGCTCTTGGATGCTGACTAAAGGAGAAGACTCTTCTCATCCTTCTCTTTCCCTCATTCTTGATTACCTATCAGGCCTGCTTAATGGTGGACTTTCCTTTTATTCAATCAAATTTCATGCTTCAGCAATTTCTGCCCATTGCTCTTTTGATCAACCCATTTTTTCTCACCCCTTAATGAAGCAGTCCCTGAGGAGAGCTAGCAATCTTAGACCTCCCAGAAGAGCTCCTACTCCTGCATGGGATCTAAGTTTTGTCCTGGAAAAGCTTACTCTACCTCCCTTTGAACCAACTGCCTCTGCAGATTTGAAGTTTCTCTCTTGGAAGACTACTTTTCTTTTGGCTGTTACTTCAGCCAGAAGGGTTTCGGAGCTACAAGCCTTAATGGCAGTAGAACCTTTCATTATTTTTCATTCCGATCGGGTTTCTCTGAGAACTGACCCCTCCTTTATGCCCAAGGTGGTTTCCAGTCTGACCCTTAACCGGTCTATTCACCTGCCTACCTTTTTCAATAATCCCCAGAATAAAGGGGAAAGGATTCTGCACTCTCTTGATGTGCACACAGACAGCTGAGATTTTACTTAAACAGGACTAAATCCTTTCGAAAATCTGAACAGTTGTTCATCTGTTTTGCTCCTGGGGCTCAAGATAAAGCTATTTTGAAACAAACCATCTCCAAATGGATTGCTCATTGTATTCACTTTTGTTACCTGCAGCATGGGAAGGTTCCCACTCAGGGTATTAGGACCCACTCTACTAGAGCAGCCTCTACCTCTGTAGCTTTTCTGAGAGGTGTGCCTACTAAGGACATTCTAGAAGCAGCTACTTGGTCTTCTGTCCATACTTTCACAAAGCATTGCAATCTAACTTCTAAATCCAGGGCTGGTTTTGCATCTGCAGTTTTGCCATGGCCTTCTTACCAACCCTTAATCTGTGATTCATCCTCCCCCCTTTGTGTTTTTCCTGGGCTTTGGGAATCAACCCATATGTTGACTGCAACAGTGAAACACGAAGAACATAATACAGATGTCCTTCAAGGATGCATCTGCAGTCCTAACAAATGGGTTGTCCTGGCCTCAGGCAGCCCTTCGGTCGTCCGGATTCCAAAGTCTGGGTCTGGCCTCGGCTGGTGTCGCACTTCACCCGACGTCATAGCTGCAGTTCTTCGGGTATAAAGGCATCAGCCGACGCCATTTTCCTCAGTCTTTCTTGCCGCGTGGCGCCCGAAGCAGAAGCTGTTCGCAAGTGCCGGTCGGTCAGATCCAGAGCTGTTTTCTAAATCCAGGGCTGGTTTTGCATCTGCAGTTTTGCATGGCCTTCTTACCAACCCTTAATCTGTGATTCATCCTCTCCCCTTTGTGCCTGGGCTTTGGGAATCAACCCATATGTTGACTGCAACAGTGAAACACGAAGAACATAATACAGTTGTGTACACTTACCATAAATGTAGATCTTTGAGTGTATTCACTGTTGCAGTCCTGGTTTCCCACCCTCCATTCCCCCTCTTTTCCTAAGGCACAGACTTATTTTTATTTTTTGGGTGGCATGTTTCCAAGGTGTTTCCTTCCTGGGTTAGCCTTCTTTTGAGGGCTCCTGACAGTTAAGGCAAGAAAAACTGAGGAAATGGCTTTGGCTGCCTCCCTTTATACCTGACATTCTGATATCAGTTTTACAGCCGACGGCATATACCAAGGACTCTGGTATTCGGGACGACTGAGGGCTGCTGGGAGCCAGATAACTCTTATGATGTTCTTCATGTTTCACTGTTGCAGTCATTACATTTGGGTAATCTGCTGGCTGGTTGCCCTCAGTCGGCCTGAATAACACAGTCTTGGGTCCTGCATTGGTTGCTGTCTCCTCTTCCATGACGTCAGGTCGTCAGGGGTATAAAACATGCAGCCGATGCCATTTTATTCAGTCTTTCTTGCTGCGCGGTGCATGAAGCAGAAGCAGTTCGCAAGTGCCGGTCAGCCGAGTCCTGAAATTTTCGCATTCCAGTTTCAGAACCACAGTCTTCAATTAAAGCTAAGTACCCCGTTGGGGAAACTTTTTCTTGCTCCTTACCAATGTCAGTAAAAGTTAATAATTGCATTACTTGTGGGAAGCAAATATTCATAAGGATTTTCATTTGTACTGTATTTCTTGCCTAGGCCCAGATCATAACGTGCCTTGCTGTCGGTTTTGTGCTAGATTTAACCAATGCACTATTAAGCGTCTATATATTTTTGCTTCAGAATATTTTGGCTCCAGATTTAATTACCTTGGAATGTCATTGGATAGCAATCCGACTACCGGAGTTCACAAAAAGTGCAAAGAAAAAGACAGAGACAGACCGTCGAGGTCCAAAACCGACGCCGAAGCTTCTCCTAAGCTAGTCGCCTGTTCACCGGTACTCAGTGAGGCGCTTTCTCAGCCATTGATACCCGCTACTTTTGAGTCGCAGGCCTCTACCGAGACCTGTGCACAGTCAGTTATGCCGCGAGATTCTCAGAGTATTGAACCTGTGGATGTCTCTCCCTCGGATGGGTCTGGAGCCGCTGAGCAGGCACCGGCTTCTGAGGGTGTTTTCAGGTCTCAACATTTTTATATAAAACCGATGTCAGCTTCAAAAACAACTTCTAAGTCTAAAAAACCGACGCATGAGCCACATGCTCAGGCCCCTATGCCTAAAAAACAGATGATCAAAATGGCTGAGGACTTTATTACCTTGATCAGGGGTTCCCAACCCCCCCCCCCCCCCCCTGCTAAGAGGCCTAGGCAAGACACTGATTATGAATCTTCAGATCAGGTTTCTTTTCCTTCTGATTCCTCTTCGGATCAGGAATTTTCTATACCACCCTATGAGGATTCAGATGCAGAAGAATCCATCCCATCTGCATCTCCTCCTGAAGATTATTCTTTTGGAGAAACCTTGCATACTTTAAGGGAACATTTTCATTGGGAGAGTCAGGATTTCTCTGAATCAAAAAAGAGGCTTAGGGATTTCCTTCTTCATCCTCAGCATAGTCCTTTGGCTATACCTCCTGTATTAGACATTGTTGATGATGTGTTTTCGGAATCAAGCATGGCTCCTGATTCCCTACCTCCGGCTCCTAGTAAGCCAGACAGATATTACAGGGATGTTATTTGTGTTTCACTGTTGCAGTCATTACATGTGGGTAAATCTGCTGGCAGGTTGCCCTCAGTCGGCCTGAATTCCAAAGTCTTGGGTCCTGCGTCGGTTGCTGTCTTCTCTTCCATGACGTCAGGTCATCAGGGGTATAAAACATGCAGCCGACGCCATTTTCTTTAGTCTTTCTTGCCGCACGGTGCCCAAAGCAGAAGCATTTCACAAGTGCTGGTCAGCCAACTACTGAAATATTTGAGTTTGAGTTTCAGAACTGAAGTCTTCACTAAAGCTAAGTACCCTGTTGGGGAAACTTTTTTCTTGCTTTTTACTGATGTCAGAAAAAGTTAATAATTGTATTACTTGTGGGAAGCAAATACCTCATAAGAATTTCCATTTATACTGTATTCCTTGCCAAGGCCCTGATCGCAACATGCCTGGCTGTCGGTTTTGTGCTAGATTTAACCAACGCACTATTAAGCGTCGGTATATTTTTACATCAAAGTATTTTGGAAACAGATTTAACTACCCAGAAATGTCATCGGATAGCAATCCGACTACCGGAGTACATAAAAAATGCAAAGAAAAGGACAGAGAAAGGCAGTCGAGATCCAAAACCGATGACAAAGCTTCTCCTAAGCCAGTCGCCGGTTCGCCGGTACTCAGTGAGGCGCTTTCGCAGCCCCTGATACCCGCTACCTTCGAGTCGCAGGCCTCTACCGACACCCATGTGGAGTCTGGCATGCCGCAAGATATTCAAGGTATTGGACCGACAGATGTATCTCCCTCGGATGGGTCCGGAGCTGTTGAGCAGGCACCGGCTTCTGAGGGTGCATTCAGACCTCAACATTTGTATATTAAACCGACGACAGCTGCAAAACCAAAGACAAATACAACTTCTAAAACTAAAAATTGATGCATGAGCCACGTGCACAGACCTCTATGCCTAAAAAACAGATGATCAAAATGGCTGAAAGACCTCATTACCTTGATCAGGGGTGTACCCATCCCCCTCCAGATAAGAGGCCTAGGCAAGACACTGATTATGAATCTTCAGATCAGGTTTCTATTTCTTCTGATTCCTGTTCTGATCAAGAATTATCTATACCTCCCTATGAGGATTCTGATGCTGAGGAGTCTATTCCATCTGCATCTTCTCCTGAGGATTATTCATTTGGAGAAACCTTGCATACGTTGAGGGAGCATTTTCACTGGGAAAGTCAAGACTTCTCAGAATCAAAAAAGAGGCTCAGGGATTTCCTTCTCCCTCAGCACAAGCCTTTAACCATTCCCCCTGTTTTAGATATTGTGGATGATGTGTTTTCGGAGTCAAGTTTGACCCCTTACTCCTTACCTCCGGCTCCCAGTAAGCCTGACGGATATTACAGGGTCCCTGACTCACATACATTTTTATTTAGAAACCCTGCTGCTGACCCTGAAACTATTTCACAGGGTCCAAAGGGAGTTAAGGCCTCAACAGCAAAAAATCCTACCCCCTCTGACAGAGATTCTAGGGCACTAGACAGATGGGGAAAAAAAGGTTTATACATCTGCAGCCTTGGCAATCAGGGCCTTAAACTGTCAATTTCATATGCTTAAGTACCAACAACATGTTATGGGATTGCTGAAACAGAAAATTATGTTGATTTCAGAATGTGCAGAAAATAAAGAATTGCAGGAATTATTGCATGCAGCTGAACAAGTTGGAAAGCATACTTTGCAATGTGGTTTTGATTCCTTAGAGGCCTCCTGCAGGGCCGCAGTTACTGGTTCTGTAATTAGGAGGCATGCCTGGTTAAAGGAACAAAATTTGCCTTATGTTAAAGCTAAATTACTAGATGCACCTTTACAGCATGAATTCTCTGTTTGGTATTAAGGCAGAAGAGGTTTTAAAGAAAATGGAAGACAAAGCTAAGTATATGCAAACTGTTAAAGACTTCTTACAAGTGCAGCCACCAAGATTCAGTAGGCACTGGCCTACAAAAAATTGGTCCTTTCCTGTGTCAGACAGAGCTCAAAGGGGCAAATCCAGATGCCCTAAAGGTTCCAGATACCAGGAGCAAGATTCATACAGGTCAAAGCAGTGGGGCACTTCCACCTCCAAATCTGGAGGAGATAAAGCGCAGTCCTTCAGAAAGCAATCCCAATGACGTCCCTCTGCCTACACCAAGCACTTATCTTTTGGCAGCACCCATAGGGTGAAAATTAGCACTTTTTGCTCAAAATTGGCAGATGTTCATCGTGTTTCACTGTTGCAGTCATTACACTTGGGTTATCCTGCTGGCAGGGTACCCGCAGTCGGCCTGAATTCCAAAGTCCTGGTCCGGCGTCTGTTGCTGTCACCTCTTCCCCGACGTCAGTGCGCCAGGGGTATAAAAGATGCAGCTGACGCCATTTTCTTCAGTCTTTCTTGCCGTGCGGTGCCCGAAGCAAAAGCAGTTCGCAAGTGCCGGTCGGCCGACTCCTGAGATTTTCGAAATCGAATTTCAGATCCAAAGTCTTCAATAAAGCTAAGTACCTCGTCGGGGAAACTTTTTTCTTGCTTCAGACTGATGTCAGAAAAAGTTAACAATTGTATTTCTTGTGGGAAGCAAATACCTCATAAGGATTTCCACTCTTCCTGTATTCCTTGCCTAGGCCCTGACCACGACGTTGCTAGTTGTCAGTTTTGTGCTAGATTTAACCAACGCACTATTAAGCATCGGTACGATTTTGCTTTTCATTATTTTGGCCGAAGGTTTAACTACATAATGCCGTCGGAACAACCGACAGCCAGAATTCATAAAAAACGCAAGGATAAAGACAAGGACAAGCATCCGAGGTCCAAAACCGATGACAAAGCCTCTTCTAGGCCAGTCGCTGGTTCGCCGGTGCTCAGTAAGGCGCTTTCGCTGCCCCTGACTCCCGCTACCTCAGAGCCACAGGCCACCTCCGACTCCCACGTGGAAACAGCTAGGCCTCTGGATACTCAAGGTATTGGCCCTTCGGAAATTAATCCCTCAGATGGGTCCGGAGCCGCTGAGCAGGCATCTGCTTCTGAGGGTGTCTTCAGACCTACACAACTTTATATAAAGCCTACTTCAGCATCCAAGACAAAGTCTAAAACCGTTTTAAAGACAAGGAAACCAGTACAGCATTCTCCAGGACAGGCTTCTATGCCTAAGAAACAGATGCTCAAAATGGCCGAAGACCTAATTACTTTGATCAGGGGTTCCCATCCCCCTCCTGATAAGAGGCCTAGGCAAGGCACTGAATCTGATTCCTCTTCTGATCAGGGATATTCTGTTCCTCCCTATGAGGATTCTGATGCTGAAGATTCTATTCCTTCAGCTTCTCCTCCTGAGGACTATTCTTTTGGGGAAACCCTGCATACCATGAGGGAGTATTATCATTGGGAGAGCCAGGATTACTCCGATTCTAAGAAAAGGCTTAGAGACTTTCTTTTACTTCCTCAACACAGACCTCTTGCAATTCATCCTATTCTAGACATGGTGGATGATGTTTTTTCAGAGTCCGGCCTGTCTCCAGACTCTTTACCTCCTGCCCCTGTTAAACTGGACAGATACTACATGGTCCCAGACTCCCATAAATTTCTTTACAAAAATCCTGCTGCTGACCCAGACTCCCATAAATTTCTTTACAAAAATCCTGCTGCTGACCCAGAAACTATCTCACAGAGTCCCAAAGGGGTCAAGGCTGCTTCTGCCCAAAACCCTGTCCCCTCAGACAGAGATTCTAGGACTTTGGACAGATGGGGGAAAAAGATTTACACTTCTGCTACCTTGGCTGTAAGGGCTCTAAATTGTCAGTTTCATATGCTCAAATATCAGCAATACTTAATGTCTTTGTTAAAACAAAAAATGTTGACAAATTCTGAATGAGAACAAAGATTTGCAGGATTTATTGCATGCAGCTGAACAAGTGGGAAAACATACTTTGCAATGTGGCTATGATTCACTGGAGGCCGCAGTTACAGGTTCTGTTATTAGAAGGCATGCTTTGTTAAAGGAACAGAATCTGCCTGATCATGTTAAAGCAAAATTATTGAATGCTCCATTACAGCATGATACTTTGTTTGGTGTTAAGGCAGAGGAGGTGTTAAAGAAAATGGAGGATAAGGCAAAATCAATGCAGACAGTAAAGGATTTCTTACAGGTACAGCCACCCAGATTTAGCAGGAACTGGCCCTCTAAGAATTGGTCCTTTCCAGCATCAGACAGACCACAAAGAGGCAGATTCAGACGCCCTAGAGGCAGGCAACAGCCCCAGGGCTCATACAGGCCCAAACAATGGGGTGCTTCTACTTCCAAAAGCGGAGAAGACAAATCATAGCCTTATAGAAAACAGTCCCAATGACTTCCCTCTGCCAATGCCAAGCACTTATTTTTTGGCAGCACCCTTAGGGGGAGAGCTAGCACTTTTTTCACAAAACTGGCACAAGATCACCCAGGACAAATGGGTCTTAAATATAGTCTCTCAGGGTTACAGGTTCCACACCCTTCCAAAGGCAAAAGGCATGCCAGACCTGCCATGCAGTCAATGGCAAGAGGCACAAAAAGAAGTTTCATCTCTCATGGACATGGGGGCTATTCAGCCAGTGCCACACCAAGAGCAGGGACAAGAATTTTACTCAAGACTTTTCTTAGTACCAAGAAAGGAAAAAGCCTAGAGACCAATTCTGGACCTGTATATTCTAAATACTTTTCTGGACGTCCCAAAATTCAAAATGTTGACTCTACAACGGCTTCTGCCCATGCTGGATAAGAAGGCTTGGCTTGTAACTTTGGACCTCAAAGAGGCTTACCTGCATGTCCCAATCAGACAGTCTTGCAGAAGATACCTCATATTCATAGCTGGCTCGCTGCAGTACCAATTCTCTGCACTGCCCTTTGGCTTATCTACTGCGCCCAGGGTCTTCACAAAATGCCTGGCACCAGTAATTGCACTTTGCAGACAAAGAGGAATTCAAATATATCCCTATTTGGACGACTGCCTTATTCAAGCAAAGGACAAAGATATTCTACTACAGCATCTGGCGTTTGTAAAAAGATTACCAATTTGCCTAGGGTACACAGTAAATGAAAAGAAATCAAAACTAGTACCCTCTCAAGAGATAATATTCCTGGGTGCAAGCTTAAATACAACTGCCCAGATGGCTTATCTCACTCCAGACAAGCAAAGGCATCTGACTTCTTACTTCAAAGACGTGGCAACAAAGACCCAGTTATCTGCAAGAAAAATTCTGCAGGCTCTAGGCTACATGGCATCCTGCATTCTACTAATTCCATATGTTAGACTGCATATGAGGAAACTTCAATTGTACCTAAAAGGTTTATGGAGTCAACATTCACACAGTCTGGAAACTGATTCCTCTCATTCCCTGCCTGCAGCAGGAGTTTCTGTGGTGGGCAAAGGCATGTGACCAAAACATGGGACTGCTCTTCACTCTACCCCCTGCCAGCCAAACCTTAACAACAGACACATCAGATTATGCCTGGGGGGCCCACATGGCTGGAAGATGCATTCACGGCTTATGGACACCAAAACAAATGCATCTACATATCAACCAGAAAGAGATGCTAGCTGTTCAAAATGTCCTAACAGCCTTCAAGGACTTATTTCATCCAGGACAACTACTGATAAAGACGGACAACACCACAGTCAAGTGGTATATAAACAAGCAAGGGGGCACACACTCATACCCCCTTTGCAGATTAGCCATGACACTGTGGGACACAGCTTTGACCTACCAAATGCATCTACAAGCTCAATTCCTGCCAGGAAAACAAAACATGCTGGCAGACCATTTAAGCAGAAACCTTATGGTCCTCATGAGTGGAAACTAAATCCACAAGTCTTCAGCATGATAACAGAGAACTGGGGGAGCCCAGACATAGATCTATTTGCCTCTCCGCAAAACTATCAATTGAAAAGAATTCTGCACAAGGACTTATCACAGGCAAGCATGGAAAGTGGACGCCCTATCCTTCAGTTGGAAAAAACTATCAGTTTACACCTTTCCTCCTCTGCCTCTTCTACCCAAGTTCCTCCTAAAAGTCAGACAAGAAAAGCCAAAGATGATATTAATTGCCCCGGAGTGGCCACGCCAATACAGGTACCCAATCCTAAGGAACTTGGCTCAATACCCAGCTTGGACCTTGCCTCAAAGACCACAACTACTGTCCCAGCAAAGCAGTCAGAGCCTGCACAATCAGCTACAGACTCTGAACCTGGCAGCATGGCTAATCATGTAGTCATACAAACAGCACCTCTCAGTAAAGCTGTGATGGATGTTATTTTGGAAGCCAGAAGGCCTAGTACTAGAAAATCTTATGCTGACAAATGGAAGAGATTCTGTGCTTGGAATCAAGCACAAGGAACTGATACAGCAGAACCAAATATTCCTTAGATATTACAATACTTAACTGAGATGCTTGACAAGGGCCTATCTTTTTCATCAATCAAAATCCATGCCTCTGCCATTTCAGCTCATTACAGTACAGAGCCACCAATCTTTTCTCATCCTTTACTAAAGCAGTATCTTAGAGGAGCCAAAAATGTAAGGACTCCTAGAAGATCACCATTACCTGCATGGGACCTCAATTATGTGTTGGAAAAGCTCACCCTGCCTCCATTTGAACCAGCTGCTACCGCTGATCTAAAGTTCTTATCATGGAAAACAGCTCTGCTACTAGCAATTACTTCAGCAAGAAGAGTTTCAGAGCTACAGGCCCTCATGGCTGTAGAGCCTTTTGTCATATTTTACCCAGACAGGGTGTCTCTGAGGACAAATCCTACTTTCATGCCTAAGGTGGTTTCCAGTGTGGCCCTTAACCAAACAATTTACCTGCCAACTTTTTATCCAAATCTGCAGGATAAGGGGGAGAGAATTCTGCATTTCCTGGACGTGCACAGACAGCTAAGATTCTACTTGAGCAGGACAAAAGCTCTTAAGAAAAACTGAGCAATTACTAATGTCATGTGCTGCAGGATCAGAAGAAAAGGCCATTTCAAAGCAGACGATTTCCAAATGGATAAGCCACTTATCCATTTCTGCTACTTACACCATGGTAAACCTGTGCCCAAGGGCATTAGGTCTCATTCCACCAGAGCTGCAGCTACTTCATCAGCCTTTCTCAGAGGAGTACTGACCAAAGACATTCTAGAGGCTGCTACTTGGAGTTCTCTTCACACCTTTACAAAGCATTACCATTTGCCTCTCTACCTTAAGTCCAGGGCAGGCTTTGCCACTGCAGTGCTGCAGAGCCTTATAGCTGCACCTAATGCTGTTTAGCTCCAGCCTCCCAACCATAGCTTTGGGATTCTACCGAAATGTAATGACTGCAACAGTGAAATACAAAGAACATAGTACAGTTGTGTACACTCACCGTAAATGTAGATGTTCAAGTGTATTCACTGTTGCAGTCCAGGTTACCCTCCTGCCATCCCCCTGTCATTCTGAAGTTAATCTTTCCTTCTCTATCTTCTACAACCTATGTGGTGTATTTGCTTGTAGATGAAAGTAAAGTTTATATTGATGCATGTATATATATATATAATTTTGCTACCTTTTTGGGGGCACCTGACATCGGAGGCAAGAAAAACTAAAGAAAATGTCGTTGGCTGCATGTTTTATACCCCTGATGACCTGACGTCATGGAAGAGAAGACAGCAACCGACACAGGACCCAAGACTTTGGAATTTAGGCTGACTCAGGGCAACCTGCCAGCAGATTACCCAAATGTAATGACTGCAACAGTGAATACACTCTAACATCTACATATATGGTAAGTGTACACAACTGTACTTTCCTGACTCCCACAAATTTCTATTCAAAAATCCTGCTGCTGATCCTGAAACTATCTCACAGGGTCCCAAAGGTGTAAAGGCCTCTACAGCCAAAAATCCTACCCCTCTGATAGAGATTCCAGGGCGCTGGATAGATGGGGAAAGAAGGTTTATACGTCTGCAACATTGGCAATTAGGGCCTTAAACTGCCAGTTTCATATACTTAAATATCAACAGCATGTTATGGGCCTATTGAAATAGAAAATTATGTTGATTTCTGGTTGTGTGGAAAATTAAGAATTACAGGAATTATTGTATACAGCAGAACAGGTTGGAAAGCGTACTTTGCAATGTGGTTTTGATTCCTTGGAGGCCTCTTGCAGGGCCGCAGTTACTGGATCTGTGATTAGAAGGCATGCCTGGCTCAAGGAGCAAAATCTGCCTGATCATGTTAAAGCTAAATTGTTGGATTCCCATTTACAGCATGATAATCTGTTTGGTAATAAGGCAGAAGAGGTTTTAAAGAAAGTGGAAGACAAAGCTAAATATATGCAAACCGTAAAAGATTTCTTACAAGTGCAGCTACCCAGATTCAGTAGGCACTGACCTACTAAAAAGTGGTCCTTTCCTGTGTCCAACAGAGCCTCTCAAGGCAAATCCAGGCACTCAAAAGTCTCTAGATACCAACCACAGGGTTCTTACAGGTCAAAGCAACGGGGTGCCTCCACCTTCAAATCTTGAGGAAACAAAGCACAACCCTACAGTAAAAGTCTCCATGACTTCCCTCTGCCATCCCCAAGCACTTATCTTTTGGCAGTCCCCTTGGGGGGAAAATTAGAACTTCATGCTCAAAATTGGCAGTTAATTACCCAGGACAAGTGGGCATTAAACATAGTATCCCAGGGGTACAGATTTCATTTCCATACTTTGCCAATTCCAAATGGATGGCCAGATCTGCCACAAAATCAGTGGGCAGAGGCTCAGAAACCAGTTGTCCCTCATGGATATGGAGGCTATTCAACCAGTACCAGAGCAGGAAAAAGGACAAGGTTTTTATTCAAGACTGTTCCTGGTACCCAGAAAAGACAATGCCTGGCGTCCAATACTGGACTTATTGACTTTGAACATGTTCCTGGACATTCCAAAATTCAAAATGCTGACTTTACAACAGCTACTTCCCATGCTGGGCAAGAACGTTTGGTTAGTGACTCTAGACTTAAGAGGCATACCTTAATATCCCAGTAAGGGAATCATGCAGAAGATACCTCCACTTCAAGGAAGATTTTATGCATTACCAATTCTGTGCACTGCCCTTTGGCTTATCTACTGTGCCCAGGTTCTTTACAAAGTGCCTGGCACCAGTAATTGCATTCTGCAGACAAAGAAGCATACAAATGTATCCTTACTTGGACTGTCTCATTCAAGCAGAAAACAAGAACATTCTTCTTCAACATCTGGCGTTTGTAAAAAGGCTTCTAACATGCCTAGGGTACACAGTAAATGAAAATAAATCACAATTGGTACCCTCTCAAAAAATTACATTCCTGGGTGCAAGCTTGAATACAACTGCCCAGATGGCTTACCTTACGCCAGACAAACAAAGGCAACTGACTATCTACTTCAAACAGATGGCAATAAAAACCCAGTTATCTGCAAGACAAATTCTGCAGGCTTTGGGGTTCATGGCATCCTGCATTCTACCAATTCCATATTCAAGACTGCATATAAGGAAACTTCAGTGGTACTTAAAAAGCTCATGGAGTCAACATTGTCACAGTCTGGAAACAACAATTCCACTCATTCCCTGCCTACAAAAGAAATTTCTTTGGTGGGCAGAGACATGTCACCAAAACAAGGGACTGTCATTCACTCTACCCCCTGCCACCCAAACCCTAACTACAGACGCATCAGACTGTGCTTGGGGGACTCACCTGGTGGGGAGATGCATTCAGGGCATATGGGACCCAAACCAAATGCATCTAGATATCAACCAGAAAGAGATGCTAGCTGTTCAGAATGCCCTGACAGCCTTCAAGGACTTACTTCATCCAGGACAACTACTGATAAAGACGGACAACACCACGGTTATGTGGTACATAAACAAGCGGGGGGGGGTACACATTCCTACCCCCTTTGCAGACTAGCCACGGCATTGTGGGACACAGCCTTGACTTACCAAGTACATCTTCAAGCTCAATTCCTGCCAGGAAAACAAAATACTCTGGCAGATGACCTAAGCAGCAATCTTATGGACCCTCACGAGTGGAAACTGGATCCACAAGTCTTCAGCATGGTAACACAGAAATGGGGGAGCCCAGACATAGATCTATTTGCCTCTCCCCAAAATTATCAACTGGACAAATTCTGCACATGGACTTATCACAGACAAGCATGGAAAGTGGATGCCCTATCCTTCAGTCTATGCCTTTCCTCCTCTGCATCTTCTTCCCAGGGTCTTACTAAAGGCCAGACAGGAAAAAACAAAAATGATATTATTAATGATAATTTTTATTAACTTTGTACAATGTTTGTTTTAGAGGAAATGATGTAATTTCATTGACCAATGGTTAAGTGGGGTGGTGTGTATGTATGTTTGTCATGATCATCTGATTTTATTCTGATGAAGTCTGAAACTTGACGAAAAGTGCTTAAATAAATTTGGATTTTTGCTGGTGGTCTGTTCTGCATGCTTCTTTCATCTATTTGCTGCTATTTGAGTGGTGTTACTTTGTTTATTTCTTGGTTTGTGGAGTGTGGATGATCGGGAGCAGCTTCCAGCACTGATTTTTCGGCTGTATTGCAGTCTGTAGTTCTTTTGGCAGCAACAGTGGCTGAACTTTCTCAGAAAGTTGGCAGGCTTATTTCAAATGGGTCAGAGCCTGTTCGTGGAGGTACTGAGTCTATTTCCCAGGCCTCGCAGAGGTCGTTCATTACCCCAGCCCAGAGAGTGGGCAGTCAGGGTAATTGAGTTCAAGGAGGACTGGCTTCTAACCAGGAGGTTCATGGCGAGGTGAGCGTTCATTTGGGAAGCTTGCCAAGCAATGGGAATGATACATCGGATTTTTCGGTTGAACAATGGCTTAGACGTGATACAGAATGGAACTACGGCGCTGGACTTGGGCAACACACTAATGGTACTGTAGATGAACAAATTCATTCTTATGAAGAACTTTTGTTTAAATATAGCTGTTTAAATCAATGTGTGAAGCGTGAGCAGGTCCCTAAGGGCCTCCGTATGTGGAGATATCCAACTGCACTGGTTAAAGACTCACAGTTGCATCATGATTTAATCACACTGTTCAACAGGCAAGGCTGTGAGTTGGTGCAATTGCTCACTGTTGACAACAATAGAAAAATGGCTCATTTATTGACTGAAATTAACAAACTTGATACTAGCATAAAAATGACCTTTTATTTGGCACAAAAAGCATGATGTTTACAAAGTGTTTTCTGTGGTTGACAAAGATCTTGGTGACATTAGAACATGAAAAGAAAAGTAACTAGTTAGAGACAAACGTGATTATGGTGTTGGTAGGGTCTAACCGGAACCACCACTAGGTCAGCAAACTAGTTTCTTTAATGGGCAAGCTCAACACGATGTTAATGTTGACTTGGATAGTGATGACTTGGACTCTGGAGCCCCTTTAGAGCCCCTCCCCCTGAGGAGATTGGAAAGATTGACGAACCAGAGCGATGGGAATCAAATGAGTTGGAGGTATGGCCAGGGACAGTACCAGGGCGAACAAAGGATGGGGGAGAGGGGTGCTCAAACCCAACATTGGAGATGAGTAATGTTTTGATTTGTCATGAACATGATTTTAATGCATGTAAAATTATTAAAAATGTGCACGGTGATGTCAGTATCTACAACCTTAGTCACCTGGTTGTTGATGGGAAGTGGGCCAAACTTTTTTCTAAAGGTTTGAATTTTTTACCAGCAAAAAGGGCCAACCTGGTTGAAACTATTGTACAGTTGAAACTGTTCACCAGGAAATTGAATTTGGCCCTTCATTTTTCAGACAATGACAATCTAGCAGTACTGAATTCTCGTTTGACTAGACCTAGTACCTTCATACCCCCTTCCCATCTACTAGTTAAAGAGTTAAGAAGTCAGGGAATTGAGGTTTAAAGGTATTACTGAAGCCTCTTATTTGGACAACAGGGAGAAAAAAACTGCTCAATGACATATTGGGTAAGAGGGATGCCCGTATCATGAAACCGGACAAGGGTGGCGGGTTAGTTGTGATGGATGTTTCCGAATACAATACTAAAATGTTTGAATTGTTGTTTAGTGACACTTATACTGAAGTCTCACGCAATCCGATGAACATTGTTTACAGAAATATTGATCTCACCCTGTATGAATTGCTATTGAATGGTCAGTTGGAACGTAGTGAGCACAATTTTTTTAGACACCAGGGAAACCAGGATCCCAACTATTTTTGGGATCCTGAAGATTCATAATTCAATCAGCAATCCACCCCTGCATCCAATAGTAGATGCCAAGGCTTCCAAGATATTTGCCCTAGCAAAATTTGTTGACTGCAAGGTGAAGGGAGTACTTGATGGAAGAGGCACAATTTATTAGAGACTCCTGGGGTTTTCTCACCAAAATAAAACCTGAGAATGTATGGTGATGGTCTCATAATGGTAACCATCGACATTAAAGATTTATTCTCAGTCATTCCACACCATGAGGGCTTGGAGTGGTTTTATGAATATTTGTGTTTCAACTCCAGTCTAGCGCATAACACCATCTTGACCATACGTACATGTATGGAGCTTGTGCTCGAAAAAATGTAATTTGTTTCGAGGGCCAGCTTTTTAAACAAAAGCAAGTAGTAGTGATGTGCGCCTGTTGTGCCCCCCCCCCCCCAGTTTTGCCAACATTCTGCTGACACACTGGGAGGATTTAGTTATTTTAAATTCAACTTACAAAGACTCTTGGGAACTATACGGGCAGTATCTTGATGACCTGGTCATTTTCTGGAAGGGAAGTGAAAAGGAACAAGATAGGTTCTTCATTTACATTAACCAAACTACCTCCTTCCTTAAATTCACCATGGCCAGAGACAACGACCAACTGAATTTTCTGGATGCAACAGTCAAAAAAGATTATGTAAACAAGGCTTTCACTTCTCATTTGTATAGGAAGCCAACATACTCAAACTCATTGTTGCATTTTGACAGCTGGCATCCGGTTCACCAAAAAAGAGCCCTAGTTAAGGGCCAGTATGTTAGGTTAGCTAGAATGGTGTCAGGACTGGATGATTTTTTGAGCGAGTGTGCTAAGTTAAAAAAACATGCTGACCGGAAGGGGTTACCCTGGCAATTTTGTTCAGGACATTGCCAATGAGGTGATTAGAAAAAGGGAAATCGGGACATTTTTCTGTTTATTGTCCAGTGAGAATGGCCCTAGTGGAGCAATCTAGACTGGGAGACAGGACTGTTTCTCAAGAGCTTTTATTCTTACTTTTAGTGTTGACTTCTATGACATCAGGAACATTATATGTAGATTATGGGACATGTTCACTATCGACAATGAAGTTCACTCAGTAGTGGGAAACAAGCCCACTGTAGTGTACAAGAGCAAAGTTAGTTTAAAGGGCCTATTAGAAAGAGACTCTAGTGCACCCACACTGGGTGGTTGCTACAAATGCAGGAGATGTAATCAGTGTCCAGTCATGTTTCAAGGTGAGACCATCAAAATCACTGGTTATGGAATGGTAAAACCTAGGAAGAAGTACTCCTTTTACTCTAAGGGGGTGGTGTATGTTGCAGTGTGTGATCTATGCGACAGTTTCTATATTGGTAAGACCAAAAGAGCACTGAGGCAAAGGGTGTATCAACACCTGTATGACATCAGGAATAAAAACATAAACAGTGCTTTGTACAAGCACATTTGTGCATGCCCCACACATAAGTTTGGGGCCATAGACCATATTGACCTTGGAGCAAGAGGGGGACCAATGGACAAATGACTAGAATTTAAGGAATTGACATGGCAGATTAAAACTAGTGCTTTCCAAATACCAGGTCTTAATGACGAAATTTCCTTGGAGTTCTGTTTTAAAATTAAAATCTATGTACTTTTTATAGGTTTATCAGTGGTATTTTTATTTTTTGCAAGAACATCAAATTTTAACAATTTTAATTAACTTTGAACAGTGTTTGTTTTAAAGGAAATGATGTAATTTCATGGTGGGGTGGTGTGTATGTATGTTTGTCATGATCATGTGATTTTATTCTGATGAAGTCTGAAACTTAATGAAAAGCACTTAAATAAACTTGGATTTTTGCTGGTGGTCTGTTCTGCATGCTTCTTTCTTTGCTGCTTTTGAGTGATCTCTTCCACCACAGACAAAAATAAAGGAATAAAAGACAAAAAAAGCAAAATACAACTTTTTATCCTTATAGCTTTGAAAAAAAGCACTTAGTGTTAACTGCTGCCTGCCCACCTGCAGAACATTCCCTTTTCAGACTCTAATATACAAAATGCTAAACCTGTTCCACCTATAATCGTATTACTGCCACTTAAAAAAAAAATCAGAAGAACCAGCCAGTGACTCTCCAAATAACTTCAACACACTGCACGTCTATTTCCTTAGTTCTTTAGTTCATTACTACTGTCCAGGTCCGCTCCCTTTATTGTCAGACATGATCTTTTCCATTCAACCTTTCTTGTCCTTAAAAGCCATCACTTTCAGAGTTACATTTACTTCCTCTTCAGACAAAAACTACACACTGTGTTGCATAGACTTCCAAAATAGCTACTAAAATTAACTGCACATATTCTGCATCTGGGCGGCACAGTGGTGCAGCAGGTACTGTTGTTGCATCGCAGCAAGGGGTTCCCCTGTTCGATTCTTAGCTGGGGTGCCTTCTGTGCGGAGTCTGCATGTCCTCCGTATGTTCACAGAGATTTCTTCTGGTGGTCTGGTTCCTCCCACATTGTAAAGGCAAAGGCATGCAATAAGTGAATTGGACTTTTTAAATTGTCCATAGATGTGAGTGTGAGTATGAGTGTCTGGTATAAAAGAACAACTGCAGCAGAGCTAGCCGCTCAGAGGTGTGAACCTTAGCTCTAGATGATTTTCTCTGCTGAAGTGACACCCTGACGTCACGTGCAGAAATGGGAAAAAGGGCTTGTGGATGGATCAATGGATATTCTGCACCTTTTCCTTATAAGAACCATAGAATCCATTCCAAGTCCAGCTTCAATTTAATTTGTGTTATTTTATATTATTTTGCTTTTGTTTACTGGGTTTTTCCAGCTGAGTGTAGTCAAAAAACACTTTTTGGCAGAGGCCAGAGGAGAAAAGCTCCAACATATTACAAACATTTTTAAACAGACATTTAATAATATACATGAACAGACATTAATGTACTATATATTAACCATTACACATGTATATTTGCTGATTAGATTGAATTCAGATTAAAAACAGGCAACCATTAAAGTATAAAAGATACTTATGCATTAGTAGATGCTGAACATTGAGCATTTGAAGTGGTGTATTAGTGGGTTGGTCAAATAAATGATGTGATAAGTGCTTAGGAATTCAAAAGAAGTACACGTGAGGGAAAGAACTAGGTGGGGTAGAAAATGTTAATATTGTATTTAAGAGGGGAAATATAAAGCAAATTCACAGACAATTTTGATGTGCATATATGGCTGTCATAAGAATTATATTAGAGGTATGTATATAGCTAGGAGCTGCTAGTAAGGCTGTTCAGGTATTGGTGAAGACTGGTTGTGGGACATAGGATTCTGAAAGAAGACAAATAGTTTGATATGGCAAAGTGAAGAGAACAGTTGCATTTTTCCTGGAGATTACAGGAGCCAGATCCGTTGATTTGATAGGCGAGTTTTAAGTGTGTTTTAAATGAGTTTGCATTCTGTACACATTTTAGTGGTAGTGGGATGTGGTTCCATAGTTCAGCTACATTATTTGAATATATAGAGTCACCTGTAGTATTAGATGATTTGGTTATAGCAATTTGGGATTTTTCTCTAGAGCATGAAATTCTGTTGAGGAAAGTAGTGTTATATTAAATTAAGGGCTGAGCAATTTTCTGGCTTATAGAGAAGTCTCAAAATAAATCAAGTAGTCTTTCAGTATTTACATTTGTTAACTGGGTGAGTGCAGTGGTTTCAAGACCCTATTCAGGCACAACCTGGGCCAGAAGACGTACAGTAATATTGAAAGGTTTTATCAGTAACATCCAAGAATCCTCGCTCACAGATGTCCTTCAAGGATGCATCTGCAGTCCTAACAAATGGGTTGTCCTGCCTCAGGCAGCCCTTCGGTCGGCCGGATTCCAAAGTCTGGGTCTGGCCTCGGCTGATGTCGCACTTCACCCGACGTCATAGCTGCTGGGGTATAAAGGCATCAGCCGACGCCATTTTCCTCAGTCTTTCTTGCCGCGCGGTGCCGGAAGCAGAAGCTGTTTGCAAGTGCCGGTCGGTCAGATCCAGAGATTTCAGCTTACCGAAGACTTCTAAAAAGCTAAGTACCCCGTTGGGGACTCTTTCTTGCCTCAGCCGATGTCAGACAAAGTAAATAATTGTTTAACTTGTGGGAAACAAATACCTCATAAGGATTTCCACTCCTACTGCCTTCCTTGCTTAGGCCCAGACCACGACGTATCAGCTTGTTTAGCCTGTGCTTCCTTCAACCGACGGACTCTTAGACGTCGGTCGGAGTTTGCAGAAGAGTTTTTTGGCTCCACTTTTGCATATAAAATGCCGTCGGAGACTCCGACTACACATTTAGCTAAAAAACGCAAAGAAAAGGACCGACACTCGCGGCCCGCGGTTTCGGCTGAAACCACGGTTAGGCCTACCGTGAGTGTCTCGGTTTCGGCTGAAACCGAGACCTCGGTTCTCCCTTTGGCCGAAAGCATACCTCCGATAACCGAGGCCACACAGGCCATGGCTGAATCGGCTACAGAAATTCCTGCTGAAGTAGCAGGCACACAAGAGTTGTCTGACACTATTCCGTTGGACATCTCTACTCCTGCACGTGGGGCAGCTAGACCCCCTGCTTCTATGTCTATCAAGGCCTTTTCCAGGGCTAAAGCAGCCAAACTTTCCAAGGCCTTACCTCCAAAAGCTCCCTCTCACAGGCCTTCCTCTAGTTCCCAGATTCTCAGCCTTGCTGAAGACCTTATTTCTTTGATCAGGGGATCCCATCCTCACCCAGGCAGGGCCTCACAACCCCCTCCTGATAAGAGGTCTAGGACTGAACCCCCTGAACCTCTGTCCTCTGACTGCTCCTCGGATGGTTCAGATGTACCGGACCATCAGGAAGGCCCGTACTCACCTTATGAGGATTCTGATGCAGAAGACTCCATTCCTTCTGCCTCACCTCCAGAAGAATTTTCTTTTGGGGAAACCCTACACTCTATGAGGGAACACTTCCAATGGCAGGGTCAGGATTTTTCTGATTCTAGGAAAAGGCTAAGGACTTTTTTACATTTACCACAACATAGGCCTTTAGCCATTCCACCTGTACTTTCAGTTGTTGATGATGCATACAATGATGCCAGTACTGCCCCTGATTCTCTTCCCCCGGCCCCTGCAAAGCCTGACAGATACTACAGGGTCCCGGATTCTCACTACCACTTGTATAAGGCTCATACTGCAGACCCAGAAACCATTTCTCAGGGCCCTAAAGGTGTTGCAGCTGCCTCTGCCAAAAACCCACTACCATCTGAAAGAGAATCTAGAGCATTAGAGAGATGGGGTAAAAAGGTTTATACATCTGCTACTCTTTCTGCCAGGGCTTTAAACTGTCAATTCCACATGATTCAGTATCAGGAATTTTTGTTAGATCAACTGAATAAAAAACTGGCCTCTCCTGAACCTTTAGACCGTAAGTCCCTTCAGGATTTGGTACACAATTCTCAGCAGGTCAGTAATCATTTTTTAAAATGTGGCTATGATGCACTGGAGGCTTCATTTAGATCAGCTATGACTGGAGCAGTGATTTGAAGGCATGCCTGGTTAAAAGAACAATCCTTACCAGACCATGTTAAGTCTAAGCTCCTGGATGCCCCTATGGAGAAGCGAAGTTTGTTTGGCTCCCCTGCACAGGAGGTTCTAAAGAAAGTGGAGGAAAAAGCAAAATCTGTCCAAACAGTCAAGGATTTTTTGCAGGTCCAACCTCCAAGGTTTAGCAGAAATTGGCCTTCAAAGAATTGGTCCTTTCCAGACACCTCCAGACCACAGAGAGGCAGAAATAGACGCCCAAGAGGCAGAGGTCAATCTAGGGGTGCCTACAGGGGTCGTTAGTGGCAACCTGCCAGCCAAAGAAGTGCCGCCACAGATGCGACTGCAACCACTTCTACAGGACAAACACAATGACTTATGACTTGGCTCTGATTCCGCCTACCAGGGAACAACTGGAAGCACCCTTGGGCGGAAAGCTAGCCTTATTCTCAAGAAACTGGCATTGTATTACAGGAGACAAATGGACTTTACAAACAATAGACAAGGGCTACAGGTTTCACTTCCACACTCTACCAAAAAAGAGAGGAATGCCAAACCTTCCTCCAAGCCAGAAATCAGAGGCTCTAAAACAAATCAGCAGCTTACTAAGGATGAGAGCAATAGAAAAGGTTCCATCTATGGAACACGGCCAAGGATTTTACTCCAGACTATTCCTTGTACCAAGAAAAGAAAATCAATGGAGACCTATTCTCGATTTGTCCGCACTGAACACATACCTCATTGTTCCAAAATTCAAAATGCTGACCCTACAGCAACTTCTTCCCATGTTGGGCAAGGAGTCTTGGCTGGTGACTCTAGATCTCAAGGAGGCATACCTGCACGTCCCTATACGACCAGATTGCAGAAGACACCTCAGATTTCTTGCAGGATCAGAGCATTATCAATTCTCAGCATTGCCCTTTGGCTTATCTACTGCGCCCAGAGTATTCACGAAATGCCTGGCATCAGTCATTGCTCATTGCAGGCTTCAGGGAATTCAAATCTACCCATACCTGGATGACTGCCTAATACAAGCGGACAACAAGACAAAATTAGTAAAGGATTTGGCCAATATCATACAACTGCTGCAAGCCTTGGGATACACAGTCAACATACAAAAATCAAGACTAGTGCCATCCCAAAGGATAACTTTTTTGGGGGCAGAACTGGACACAATAACTCAGATGGCTTTTCTCACAGAGGAAAAACAAAAGCAACTACCAGTCTATTTCATGGCATTAACAAGACAAACTCAGCTTACTGCAAGAAAAGTCCTGCAGGCCCTGGGTTACATGGCATCCTGCATAATATTGATCCCACATGCTAGGCTGCATATGAGAAAGTTACAATGGTACCTAAAGAATGTATGGTCTTAGCACAGACACAGTCTAGAAGCCCAGATACCAATCATTCCATGCCTGAAAAAAGAATTCCTGTGGTGGGCTCAGGCCTGTCAGATAAACAAAGGACTGCCTTTCCACAAACCACATCCAGGACAGACCATCACCACGGACGCCTCAGACCTAGGCTGGGGGGCACACATGGAAGACAAGTGCATCCAAGGCCTATGGTCACTAGACCAGCTGAATCTACACATAAATCTAAAGGAGATGCTGGCAGTGAAGCATACAATCGAGGCATTCAGACCATTCATCCAGCAAGGACACCTGCTGATAAGGACGGACAATACCACAGTCATGTGGTACATCAACAAACAGGGAGGCACACATTCATACCCTCTATGCCGGACGGCAATGGACCTGTGGAACTTGGCCCTGAATCTCAACATCCAACTGCAGGCCAAATTTGTACCAGGAAAAGAGAATTCACTAGCAGACAGCTTAAGCAGGACTACCACGGATGTTCACGAATGGATGCTGCATCCAGATATTTTCAAAGCCATAACAAAGAAATGGGGAATGCCAGAGATAGACCTGTTTGCCTCCCCACACAACCACCAACTGAAGAAATTTTGCTCAAGAGTATTCCACCCACTTGCCCGGAGGGTGGACTCCCTTTCTTTCAGCTGGAAGGACCTGACAGTATATGCCTTTCCACCTCTTCTTTGATGTACAAAGTTCTACTGAAGATCAGAGAGGAACAGCCAAAGGTAATTCTGATAGCTCCAGACTGGCCAAGGCAACATTGGTACCCGCTACTAAGAAGCATGTCTTGGACGCATTCATGGCATCTACCTCTATGTCCTTTACTTCTAACGCAGAACAATTACAAGACCCTGCATCCAAACTTAAAAACACTGCAGCTAACTGCATGGAAAATTGCATAAAACAAAACCACCTTAATTTATCTCAGAGGGTCAAGGACATTATCCTGGAGGCTCGCAGACCCTCCACAAGGAAAACGTATTCAGCCAAATGGAAAAGATTCCTCATTTGGAGTGCAAAAAAGGGAGTAAATGTCACACTAGCAAACCTAGCGCACATCCTGGAATACTTAGCAGAACTGTTCCACAATGGCCTGTCCTACTCTTCCATTAAGATACATGCATCAGCAATTTCAGCAGAGTACAATATGGATCCTCCTGTCTTCTCTCATCCTCTCCTCAGACAATTTTTGAGAGGGATCAAAAATGTAAAGCCTCCAAGAAAACCACCTTTACCTGCATGGGATCTCAATTTTGTGCTAGAAAAGTTAACACTTCCCCCTTTTGAACCAGCAGCAACATCAGACTTACGGTTCTTATCTTGGAAAACTGCTTTCCTGCTAGCAATCACTTCAGCAAGAAGGGTATCTGAGTTACAGGCATTAATGGCAGTACAGCCCTTCCTTATCTTCCATCAGGATAGAGTGTCTCTGAGAACCAATCCTACTTTTATGCCAAAGGTGGTATCCAGGGTATCCTTGAACCAGGCCATACATTTACCTACATTCTTCCCCAACCCACAGAACAGGGGGGAAAAACTACTACACACCTTGGATGTACAGAGACAACTGCGCTACTATCTGGACAGAACCAAGAACAGCAGAAAAACTGACCAGCTTCTGGTAGCATATGCAACAGGAGTGCAAGGAAAAGCAATTTCAAAACAGACTATTTCAAAATGGATAGGAAATTGCATTCGATTCTGCTACTCATTTCATGGAAAGGCAACTCCTGAAAATATCAGGCCTCACTCCACAAGAGCTACAGCCACCACTACAGCTTTCCTATGAGGAGTGGCTACCAAAGACATTTTAGAAGCTGCTACTTGGAGCTCCGTGCATACATTTGCCAAGCATTATAATCTTCCTTTATACTCCAGATCCCGAGCAGGTTTTGCTACTGCTGTTTTACAAGGGATCTTAACTACACCATCATTATCTTAGTGCCTCCTCCCCCAGGTTAGCTATGGTATTCTACCCATTTGTTAGGACTGCAGATGCATCCTTGAAGGACATAGTACAGTTTTGTACCTACCATAAATGTAGATGTCCGATAGGTATGCATCTGCAGTCAGGATTACCCACCCTCCCTCCCCTCTGTGGTATTCCTAGGGTACTTACCCCTCTTTTAGCTAGCTGGGGGAATCTATTATGGTGTATTTGTTTGTATGTATATATGTATATATATATATGTTTTGCTTTCTACTGTTTGGAATTATCTGCATTTATCCAAATTTAGCCTTCCTAGAGGGCACCTGGCATCTGGGGCAAGAAACACTGAGGAAAATGGCATCGGCTGATGCCTTTATACCCCAGCAGCTATGACGTCGGGTGAAGTGCGACATCAGCCGAGGCCAGACCCAGACTTTGGAATCCAGCCGACCGAAGGGCTGCCTGAGGCAGGACAACCCATTTGTTAGGACTGCAGATGCATACCTATCGGACATCTACATTTATGGTAGGTACAAAACTGTACTTTCTACCCCTCTCTCATTTATTGAAAACAGCCCATTATTATTGCATGTCAACAGCATTGCTATATTACATACCACTATAAAAATAAGTTTCAGACCAAAGTAAACAGCAACAAAAGAAAAACATAGAATGTCTACATAAAACATTGCCACAGTAATCTGGATATCAGTCTTTTTCCATTCAGGACCCTAATCAAGCTGCAAACTTTTTTTATTATAACTCTGCTTACCTTTCAGAATAACATATTTCTTCTTGTTACTTGACTATATAAAATTACACAAAATGGATGGTTGACTTAAGAGTTAAAAGCCCTTCTGAAAGTAATGCATAAAGTCTAGTCCCACTGAAAATATGCAAAATCATGCAACTCTAGGGCAAAGATTCATACTTCCAACATATTCTGCCAAAAAAAGAGCGACTGAAGATGGAAGAAAGTCAGGGTTCCAGTTAAGCAACTCTTGGTTAGATCTAAAACAATATTCACAGAGCAAACACGTTTGTCCCCTCTTCCAAAGGTCCCATTGACAGCTGACAGTTTCAAAGATGCATTTAATTATTTACCTACACCCTTCTACTCCCCACAAACCAAAACAGGCCCCTTAATACCACAGTACAGCCCTCCATTCTTATTCATAACAGTCAAAACCAAAGAGAAGAAATCTTGAGTAAAATTGCCCGTAGCCCAGAAGGGTCTAGTAATGTACAACCATGGTTTCCTAAAGCCTGCATCCATTTCATTACCATCCCAATCGATTACAGATTCAGCCACTTTCTATTCCATAGTTCATTCCCTGCACCTGGAAGTAAGCAACAATTAAACCCATATTTAAAATATCCAGAGCAGGCTCTCCCAGTTGGTTTCAGACCAATATCTATTCTCACTACACTAGGCAAAGTTCTTGTCTTCATTCCTACACAACCCATTAAGACTTTTAAAGCAAGGCAGTAGAGGTAGCAAGCTCAAGTTCTTCCTTATCATAATGACTCTCTGTAAGATCTCTTTCATCTCCTAACCAACTAAAGAACTCCCATTGTGACATTCACAACCCATGAGGCATACCTAAACTTTATCAAGCAAAACACTATTACTCTGAAATTTCAACTATCCATCCATAAGTTTGGAAACTTGCACTGCTATAAATAAATATCTGCAGTGCCTCCTAGATTTCATCAGTGCAAACTCAATAGACCAAAAAATGCAGTCCCCTACAAGGGGCTGAAATTTACTACATTTGGTTCACACAAGTATAACATTGTTATGCTCTATGATCTATGCCTGTAGTCACTCCATTTCTTGTCAGATATGACCAGTGTTTAATAGTATTCACCATGAGGAACCAACCCAGTTTACCTACAAACTCTATTATTTTTAGAGGTTTGAGAGACCCCATTCCCTTGAGGATCTAGTAGCAAAAACTGTATATTTATTCAACTTCAGCCTCTCAAGCGGCTTTGTTCCTGAGGTGTAGAGAATAGCTGCTGTTGTCTCCCCCACATGGGTGGCATCACCACTGATCATGTCAACTGTAGAGCAGTAGTCTTACCAGCCTTATCTGTAAGGTAATGGAATATATCATTATGGAACTGATAAATGGAGATCTTCACAGGTTATAATCCCTCGATCCAAACCAATTTGGGTTTTGAAAAGAATATCCTACCTGCTTAACCTAGTAGACTTCTTTGAAAAAATCACAGAGGCAAGAAATGAGATTGAATGGTGCATACCACCTACCTCTATCTGGACAAAGGTTTTGATAACATTCTGCATTCAGGCATTTTTAACAAATTAATCAAATGAAATGTAACATGAAACTCACAGACAACCCAGTAGATTAGGATTGGGCACACACTCCTTTAAAAGTCTTATTACTACTGGGGCTTTTCAGGGCTGAGTACTAGAGTTGCTCCTGTTTGGTATACTTCTTTGATGCCAAAGCTGATGTCAGGGTCTTTGACTGATCATGTGTGCAGATTATTGCAAAACTGGAGCTATTGTCAGCTCTACAGAGGAATCCCAAAAGGCCTAACACATACCCCTGGTGCCAGGACAATGGTCTAAAGCTGAATGCTAAGAAGTGTACTTTTATATCCTCAGAACAAGGTACTGTCAGTCATGTACCTGTTGTGTAAATGATACCAGTTTCAAAATCAACATGGTTATTAGGAATCTCATCACATTTCTAGACTATGAACTCTCCTTTGATCACCATACATCTACTGTCATTAGGACATCCTTCTGTTTAGCCCAGCTGATTACCAGATGTAGGTTTTATAGGTTCAGGGATGTTATTATACCTTTGAAACCCCTGTTAGGCCTGTAATGTATTTGTCCAAACATGTTATTTAACTTTGGGGGTATAAATGTTTCCTTACCAGGAAAATCAAGGGTCCAAGTTCCTTGAGTTACAGAGAAACGCATACCTATTTGGAGCCACTTTTTCAATGTTGGCTAGTTTCTCTGCTGTTCCGATTTTCATGAGCATTTTCCCCCTTTCAAATGAGCATGTTTTTTTTCCATCAAAATGAACTTTAAAGTAAATAGCAGTGTATGGCATTTATATGAGTTGGGAGAAGCTGCATAAGGCTCACACGTCACCACATGATGAAGCAAATGAATGGATTGTCATTTTTGGCAAAATAACTGCTGTTTCTTTTTTTACAAAGTGCCAAGCACTCTACACACCACGCTTTTGCTGATTTTCTTTATTTTCACTGCCAAGCAGTGAAAACAGTCTACGAATACAGGATCACAAATACATACAGGTTAGTATACCAGTACATCTTTCTCAAGCATATGTTGTGGCGGCTGGTGTGTGTGTGTGTGTGTGTGGGGGGTGCAAATAACCCAAAACCCACACAGAATGCATATCGGCTCAAAATCAATTGTTCTGGCAACTGTCTTATGTTTACAAGAGCAACATTCATTTAAATGTTTTTTTTTTTCCTGATTTGGTGCCTTTTGCCCCCCCCCCCCTCTTTTCTTTGTAAGCTTTTGGCAGATTTCTGTGTTTTTTAGGCAACAAACACTTTTAATGTGGGTACTTGCTGTTTGAGTACAGTAGTCTGACTGTACTGTCAGGGGTGCAGCAGCCTTATGCACATAAAATATTAGGAAATGTGTGTATAACATAATTATGTGCTTTCACAAGTTATTCTTAGGATTTAAACATTCTTCCAAGACAAAATCAGAACATTAGTTACACTTTATGGAAATGTGTTACATTAAGGTGAAGAACCAAATACTTCCATGCAAAGTCAGTAGAACAGAATTCAGTGTAATACTCTGTGATGAAAAGGGTTACTTGAGAGAGCATCGGAACACCTAGTCTCTGATGTCCTTCAAGGATGCATCTGCAGTCCTTACAAATGGGTTGTCCTGTCGTCAGGCAGCCCTTCGGTCGGCCGGATTCCAAAGTCTGGGTCTGGCCTTGGCTGGTGTCGCACTTCACCCGACGTCACAGCTGCAGTTCTTCGGGTATAAAGGCATCAGCCGACGCCATTTTCCTCAGTCTTTCTTGCCGCGTGGCGCCCGAAGCAGAAGCTGTTCGCAAGTGCCGGTCGGTCAGAACCAGAGATTACTACACTACTACCGAAGACTTCTAAAAAGCTAAGTACCCCGTTGGGGACTCTTTCTTGCCTCAGCTGATGTCAGAAAAAGTGAATAACTGTTTAACTTGTGGGAAACAAATACCTCATAAAGATTTCCACTCTTACTGCTTACCTTGTTTAGGCCAAGACCACGACGTAGCAGCTTGTCTAGCCTGTGCTTCTTTTAACCGACGGACGCTTAGACGTCGGTCGGAATTTGCTGAGGAGTTTTTCGGCTCCGCTTTTGCTTACATTATGCCGTCGGATCCTCCGACTACGCAAATATCTAAAAAGCGCAAGGAAAAGGACCGACACTCGCGAGTGTCTCGGTTTCGGCTGAAACCGAGCTCGCGGTTCTTCCTTCAGCCGAAAGCTTACCTCCTACCGAGGCCTCATCCACCCTGGTGGAATTGGCTACTGAAATCCCACCTGCTCTTGCAGGTTCCCAGGATTTATCTGATACTATCCCCTTGGATATTTTAACCCCTGCACATGGAGCTGCTAGGCCACCTGCAACCATGTCGATTAAGGCCTTTGCCAGGGCTAAAGCAGCTAAATCTACCAAAACTGTGCCTGCTAAGACCCCCTCTCACAGGCCTAGCTCTAGTTCACAAATGCTTAGTCTAGCAGAGGATCTCATTTCTTTGATCCGGGGATCCCAACCTCACCCAGACAGGGCCTCTCACCCACCTCCAGAGAAGAGGCCTAGAGCAGAGCCCCCTGAGCCAGTTTCTACAGATGACTCCTCTGATGATTCAGATAATTCAAACCCTCCAGAGGGCCCTTTCTCCCCTTATGAAGACTCTGATGCTGAAGAGTCCATTCCTTCTGCCTCTCCGCCTGAGGAATTTTCCTTTGGGGAAACCTTGCATGCTATGAGGGAACAATTTCAGTGGCAGGGCCAGGATTTTTCAGACTCTAGAAAAAGGCTTAGAACCTTTCTGCATTTACCACAGCATAGGCCTTTAGCCATCCCTCCAGTTCTTACTGTTGTGGATGATGCATTTAATGATGCTTGTACTGCTCCTGATTCACTTCCTCCGGCCCCTGCTAAGCCCAATAGGTACTACAGGGTCCCGGACACACATTATCATTTGTATAAGGCTCCTTTTGCAGATCCCGAAACTATCTCCCAGGGACCTAAGGCGGTAGCAGCTACCTCTGCCAAAAACCCCCTCCCCTCTGAAAGGGAATCCAGGGCCTTAGAGATGGGGTAAAAGTTTACACTTCTGCTACTCTTTCAGCTAGGGCCTTGAACTGTCAATTCCACATGATCCAGTATCAAGAATTTATGTTAGACTAATTAACTAAACAGCTGTCCTCAGATGAACCATTAGACAAAAAAATCTGTTCAGGAAATGGTACATAACATTCAGCAGGTCAGCAATCATTCCTTAAAATGCGGCTATGATGCACTGGAGGCTTCCTTTAGATCAGCCATGACTGGCACAGTGATCAGAAGACATGCATGGTTAAAAGAGCAGGCCTTACCAGACCATGTCAAATCAAAGCTACTAGATGCTCCCATGGACAAGATCAATTTGTTTGGCTCTCCTGCACAACAGGTGCTGAAGAAGATGGAAGAGAAGGCAAAATCTGTCCAGACAGTCAAAGATTTCTTACATGTCCAACCTCCAAGGTTTAGCAGGAATTGGCCCTCCAAAAATTGGTCCTTTCCAGACACCTCCAGAGCTCAGAGAGGCAGGAATAGGCGCTCAAGAGGCAGAGGTCAATCCAGAGGTGCCTACAGGGGACGTCAGTGGCAGGCTAACAACCAGCGAGGTACAGCCACAGATACAGCCGCCACCACTACTACAGGACAATCACAGTGACTTGGCTCTGGCACCGCCTACCAGGGAACAACTAGAAGTACCCCTAGGCGGGAAACTAGCCTTATTTTCAGTAAACTGGCATTACATCACAGGAGACAAGTGGATTTTGCAGACAATAGACCAAGGTTACAGGTTTCACTTCCATACTCTACCAAAGAAGAGAGGAATGCCAAACCTTCCTCCAAATCAAAAGGCAGAAGCTCTAAAACAAATAACTCACTTACTAAGGATGAGAGCTGTAGAAAAGATACCATTTATGGAGCAAGGACAAGGATTTTACTCCAGGCTCTTCCTGGTACCAAGAAAAGAAAACCAATGGAGACCTATTCTCGATCTGTCCGCTTTAAACACATACCTCATTGTCCCAAAATTCAAAATGCTGACCCTACAGCAACTTCCTCCCATGTTGGGCAAGGAGTCTTGGCTGGTAACTCTAGATCTCAAGGAGGCATACCTGCACGTCCCCATATGACCAAATTGCAGAAGATACCTCAGATTTCTTGCAGGATCAGAGCATTATCAATTCTCAGCATTGCCCTTTGGCTTATCTACTGCGCCCAGAGTGTTCACGAAATGCCTGGCATCAGTAATTGCTCATTGCAGGCTTCAGGGAATCCAAATCTACCCTTACCTGGACGACTGCCTGTTGCAAGCGGACAACAAAAACAAGCTAGCAGAAGACTTGAAAAGGGTCATTTATCTACTGCAAGCCCTGGGATACACAGTCAATATAAAAAAGTCAAGGCTGATACCATCCCAAAGGATAACCTTTTTGGGTGCAGAGCTGGACACATCAAAACAAATGGCATTCCTAACAGTAGAAAAACAGGAGCAACTACCTCTCTACTTCTTGGCATTAACAAAGAAGAACCAGCTAACAGCAAGAAAAGTCCTGCAAGCCTTGGGTTTCATGGCATCCTGCATAATATTGGTTCCACATGCCAGACTGCATTTGAGAAAGTTACAGTGGTACCTAAGGAATTTATGGTCTCAGCACAAGCACAGCCTAGAAACCCAAATTCCAATAATCCCATGCCTGAAGCAAGAATTCCAATGGTGGGCTCAGGCCTGTCAATCAAACAAAGGACTGCCCTTCCGCAGCACTCAACCAAGCCAGACCATCACAACGGACGCCTCAGACCTTGGTTGGGGGGGCGCACATGCTGGACAAGTGTATACAAGGCTTATGGACACAAGACCAGCTGCACCTACACATAAATCAAAAGGAAATGCTGGCAGTAAAACTGGCAATTCAGACATTCAGACCACTTCTTCGACAAGGTCAACTGTTGATAAGGACAGACAACACCACAGTTATGTGGTACATCAACAAACAGGGAGGCACACATTCGTACCCTCTATGCCGGATGGCAATGGACCTCTGGAATGTGGCCCTGAGCTTCAACATTCAGTTACAAGCAATTTTTGTGCCAGGAAAAGAAAACATTCTGGCAGACATACTAATCAGAACTACCACGGATGCCCACGAATGGATGCTGCATCCGGACATCTTCAAAACCATTACAAGAAAATGGGGACTACCAGAAATAGACTTATTTGCATCCCCACGCAATCACCAACTGAAGAAATTCTGCACAAGGACGTACCACCCACTTGCTTGGAAAGTGGACTCCCTATCTTTCAGTTAGAAAAACCTGACAGCATATGCATTCCCACCACTTCCTTTGATGCACAAGGTGCTATTGAAGATCAAAGAGGACCGTCCAAGGATCATCCTGATAGCTCCAGACTGGCCAAGGCAACATTGGTACCCATTACTGAGGAGCATGTCTCGGGAACAAATATGGCCTCTACCCCTAGTTCCCTTACTGTTAACACAGAACAACTACAACACCCTGCATCCAAACCTGAAAACACTGCAGCTGACTGCCTGGAACATTGCATAACACCAAATAACCCAAATTTATCCCAAAGGGTTAAAGACATTATCTTGGAGGCTCGCAGACCCTCAACAAGAAAGAATTATTCAGCAAAATGGAAAAGATACCACATTTGGAGTACTGCAAAAGGAGAAAATGTGTCACTGGTAAACATAACCAACATCCTGGAATACTTGGCAGAGCTCTTCCACAACGGCCTGTCCTATTCTTCCATTAAGATTCATGCATCAGCTATTTCATCAGAATACAACTTGGATCCTCCAGTCTTCTCACATCCTCTGCTCAGGCAGTTTCTGAGAGGAATTAAAAATGTAAAACCACCTAGGAAGCCACCATTGCCAGCATGGGACTTGAACTTTGTGCTAGAAAAGTTGACACTCCCTCCTTTCGAACCAGCAGCAACAGCAGAATTACAATACTTATCATGGAAAACTGCCTTCCTGCTTGCAATCACTTCAGCAAGAAGGGTATCTGAGCTACAGGCATTAATGGCAGTACAGCCCTTCCTGATCTTCCATCAAGATAGAGTGTCCATGAGAACAAATCCTACTTTTATGCCAAAGGTGGTCTCCAGGGTATCTTTAAATCAAGCTATCCACCTACCTACATTCTTCCCCAACCCACAGAACAGGGGAGAAAGACTTTTGCATACCTTGGATGTACATAGACAATTATGCTACTACCTGGACAGGACCAAGAGCAATAGAAAAACTGACTAGCTACTGGTAGCATATGCAACAGGAATGGAAGGAAAAGCAATTTCAAAACAGACAATCTCTAAGTGGATAGGAAATTGCATTAGATTTTGTTACTCCTACCATGGGAAGAAAACTCCAGAAAACATCAGGCCTCACTCTACAAGGGCTACAGCCACTACCACAGCTTTTCTACGAGGAGTGGCTACCAAAGACATTTTAGAGGCTGCTACTTGGAGCTCTGTGCATACATTTGCCAAGCATTATAATTTACCTTTATACTCCAGATCCCGAGCAGGTTTTGCCACTGCTGTTTTGCAAGGGATCTTAACTACACCATAATCTTATTTCTCCTCCTCCCCCAGTTTGGCTATGGTATTCTACCCATTTGTAAGGACTGCAGATGCATACTTGAAGGACATAGTACAGTTTTGTACCTACCATAAATGTAGATGTCCGATAGGCATGCATCTGCAGTCAGGATTACCCACCCTCCTTCCCCTCTGTGGTACTCCTAGGGTATTTGCCCATCTTGTAGCTGGCTGGGGGAATCTGTTATGGTGTATTTGTTTGTATATATGTACATACATGCTTATTTTTTGTTTGCTCTCTACTATTTGGAACCATTTGCATTATCCAAATTTAGCCTTCCTAGAGGGCACCTGGCATCTGGGGCAAGAAACACTGAGGAAAATGGCGTCGGCTGATGCCTTTATACCCGAAGAACTGCAGCTGTGATGTCGGGTGAAGTGCGACACCAGCCGAGGCCAGACCCAGACTTTGGAATCCGGCCGACCGAAGGGCTGCCTGACGACAGGACAACCCATTTGTAAGGACTGCAGATGCATGCCTATCGGACATCTACATTTATGGTAGGTACAAAACTGTACTTTATTGTTACCTGGTCCAAGGAGTCAGGATGACCCAGTTTAACTTCGTATGGTCCTTGGACATATTGCCCTAAGAGGAACTATATGACCGGACCTTTCTGTGTCCCTGTATGCAGTTGTCAGCTTGAGGAAGGCAGTCATAACTTAAAAATTATGTAGATCTCACATGTTGCAACAGGAAAATGTCAGAAATTTCTTACTTTTATATTGTATGTGTTGACCAGGAAAATTTGACTGCTATAGAAATTTGAACCCAAACCATTTAAAGACTAATGCTGTTAGAAATTGCATTTTCTGGTGGTTGTAGAATGTGTGTGTGTGTGCATTTGTGTGCACGCGCATGTGGGTCTCTCTATCTGTCTTTCTCTATAGATAATTAGAGATAGATAGACACACACACAATATCTGTATAGATAAATAGATACATACAGTGTGGGACGTTTGCCCAATGTTATATTTTAAGATCTGCAGTGCTACTTACAGCTGGAATATAACTAAATGCATACTGCTTGATGGTACCTATAAACTACTTGAAAGGGCTGCTTCCTCAGAATAATTGCTGTCAGAAGACATGACATGATTTCACAAAGCACTCAATTTATTATGTATTGTCTGAAATTAAAATATTGCAGAACAAGCCGCAAACAAATGCAAACCAGGGAAGAATTTTCCTGCTTCCCTTCATACAACTCCACTCGTTGACATCAGCACATCAGGCACAAATATGACTTCCTGTTTGGCAGCTGAGAGGTTTTGTGGTGAAGTGTGGTATTTTAAACTTATTATTTGGCAGCATTTTTGGTGGTGCTGCGGTAGCGTTGTTGCCTCACAGTTAGACGTTGCCCGTTCGATTCTCAGTTAGAGCGTCTTCTGTGTGTCGATGCATGAATGAGCGTTCCTTCGTTGAAGGTTGTGCATTAGGCCCGGCAAGCCAGCACGTGAAAATCTACAGCCAATCATTAGCGGACCGGAGTTCCCCCTAAAAAGCCGAAAGATACAAAAAATTTGGCAGCATTTTGGAATGTAAGGAAATTAAGACTATTAAAAACAAGTCATGGGCATGTGACTGGCAGAGGGAAACCGCATTTTTTTGGTGACAGTGAACAGTCATTTGCATTTGAGATTTAAAGCTCTTTCTGTATTTTGTATATTATATAACCATCTGTGGAATGACCTTGCCTTAAAAGCCTCAAATGACTCTGTTTTGGGTGGTAGGCATTGGAAAAGTGATTCTAAAGCCTAAAGTTAGTTAACTGTCCTAATTCCACCTCAGAAGAACCTTTAATTCATTATTCAAAAAAAAAAAAAAATAAATCAAATGGAATCTGTCAGCTTATTACCTAAACCCCATAGAAGAAGTTAACATCATTATTCCATTCTGAAATATGGCTAACTGGCTAGCAACTCTTCAAAGATGATTCTATGTTAAATTAACTGTTATACAAACTCCTAAATTCAAACTGATTCCCATAAATGACAGTAAGGTTTACTGTTTGACAGATGTTGTTCAGTAGGAAATGTGACTCGAATTGCACCATCTCTAACAAACCCCAGAGCCCAAAGAGTAGCAGTAACCAAAGCCTCTCTGTGTTTGTGCCCAAAATCTGCACATTGATCCCAGCTACCACTGAAGACTGAAACTCCATTAACAAATTCAGGTACAGATTCAACACTCACTCGCAAAAACCTATCCACTTAGAAGTGTTTCAGACAACAGGCAATAGCATAACACAACATCCTGGCAAACAGCTTAAAGGGAAATTCTCTCGTTATACTAATCATAGTGAGCTCATGCAGAGGTTGTACCTTGTATCTCAAAGAACCTTTGTGCAGCCATTGTCCCAACAGCATACCTTCCAATAGTAATCTATTCTTTCTCCCTCATTGCCTGAAAATGTGCCTCGGGATGTGATAAATAATTTATAATGCTTTCCTTAAGACTTTTCATATGGTATTTTTTATTATTTTCTCATAATGCACAAGGTACAAGCACAGTACTACTCTGTTTCCATTTTTAAAAGCATTGCTTAGAAGGGTATATTGTAAAAATTGTTCTCTTAGGATGTGAATATTCATTATTTCTTTAGCTAAAACCATTCTGTCTTTGCATATCTTAGTCATTGTAAAAAAGGTGTGTAGTCATTTTTATTCCTTTATTTGTTGTTTTATTTCTGTTTTTATGTTTTTTCCTCTGAGCTGAACCTGAAGTAGGTCCTCACGGATTAGTGTTGTACTCCAGATAAGCATAAACAAGTAAGAGAAGAGAAGAGAAAGGACACCTAATTGTGGTTGCTTCCCACTGGCCAAGATAGCCATGGTCCTCCCTTCTTTTTAATACTATAAACACAATGTTCATTATGTTTCACTGTGTTAGTAATAACTGTATGAGGTTTCTTTGCTGTGGCAGCCCTTGGCTGGTCCTAGAACCAGGAATTTTAACTCCTTCCTTCTGGCTGGTGGATGCCCTGCACCTGACATCAGAGCACCTGGGTATAAGGGTTATAAGTCAGCACCATGTTACACCTCTTTCTTGTCATTGGAACAAAAAGCGTCCTTATTGTAGAGTATATTGGTTTGTCTGTAGACCAGTGAACTGTTGCAAAGGTAAGTTAAACACTGGGGGGGGGACTTCATTTTGTTTTCTTTTTATTGTGTGTAATTAAATGAGTACTGGAACTAGCATTTATCTTGAGTGTGGAAAACAGATTCACATTGATACTTTCACTCACTGTGCCTTTTTTTTTCTTCTTTTTGTTGCTTAGGCTTGGAGTGAGACTTTTCATACTATCCTAATTGTCCCCACTTTAATAAGTGTGCGGTTTGTCATGGGCCCACGTTTCTTGTCCAGTTTTTAAAGAAAGAAAAAGGGGGTCAGGGTGGGAGGCTGGCATAATGGTTAAGTTGGTTGCCTTATAGACACAAGGTGCAGGGTTTGATTTTCACATGGGGTAATTGGCTAGGCTTAAAATGGTCCATAACGACAGTTAGCCTAGTACTAATCTGTGAACCTATGAACCTATAGCATCTGCTGGTCCATGTTTTGACCTCTAAAAAATGCAGGGAGAAGCATCCAAAACTGCATAAGGGGGCAGAAACCCGGGAGAACACGGAATTGTTTTGGCAAAAAAAATACACATCTGGCGCCCTGATTGTGAGAGCTATTAGTTGCCAGTTTCTGTTAAGGACCAGGAAACCCTTTTGGACCATATGAAAGAAAAACTGGAGGAAGTAGAATGCAGAACTCTCTCAATAGAACTGAATATCCACAATTCCATTTCACAGGTTGAAAAACATTCTTTATGTTGTGGCTGTCATGCTGCAGAATATCTAGCATGGTGGCTACCTCTAGCTCAGTTATACATTGACATACCTGTCAAAACAGCAATCCCTTCCAGATCATGTTAAGATTGAGATTCTAGATGCTCCTCTTGTCAAGGACTTTTTGTTTGGACCCAAAACCGAGTCTGTTTTCAAGAAACTGAAGAAGACTAAGTCAGTGCAGACTGTCGAGGACTTTCTGCATGTTTAGCCACCAAGAATTAGTGGAAGCTATTCTATTAAGTCCTAGTCCTTTCCTCTCTCTCTCTCTCTCTCTCTCTTTCAGCAAAGGCAAGGCAAAGAAGGCTCATAGGAGATAGGCCACCAAGGCAGCAGAAAAGATGACAACCCTAGTCTACTTCCAGGCCCAGCATGTACCACAACAGTAGGGCCCAGCATTGACCAAATATGACTCAACTAGTCCCTTTCCTGTCACCACTTCCTCAAGTTCCACCTTAACCCTTCCTATCTCTCATTTTTTTCTCCACTAAGACTAGGAGAAAGACTAACTCTCTTCCTTCAACAGTGGGAAAAAAAAACAAGACAAATGAGTGCTCAGTTATTGAGACGGGTTACAAACTCTCCTTTGCTTCCCTTCTAAAGCCTGCTGACATTCCTACAAATCAACTAAAAGAAGTTCTAAACCAAGTAGGATCCATTGAGGAGGTAAACTCCCATGAAAAGGGGAAAAGGTCATCACTCAGGACTCCTCCTTGTCCCAAGAAAAGAGGGAGCATGGTGGCCCATTCCAGATTTGTCAAAATTGAACAAATTTCTTCTGCTTCCAAACCCCAAAATGTTGACCTTGCAAAGGTTTTTACCTGCGCCTGTCCCAAGAGCATGCATGGTAACCTTGAATTTAAAAAAAACATTTTGAAATTTGAAAAATGTTTGGAGTCAGTGCAGCTAATCCCTCAAGCATTAAAAAAAGAGAGTTTCAGTGGTGGATCTTGGCATATAACTAAAACTTAGGGGTACCTCTCTGAATCCCTCAACCAACTCAGACTCTGACCACCGATGCCTCAGACTTGGCTTGGGGTGCACACTCCAGAGGCCTCCAAACTCAAGAAAAATGAGAGCAAAATTTCCTGAAAAAGCACATAAATAGAAAGGCAATGATGGCTTTTCTCAAGGGCATACTAGCTTTCAAATAAATCCGGAATCCAGGGATTTTGCTAATGTAGACAGACAACACCACAGTGATGTGGTACATAGACACGCAGCGGGGTACTCACTCTTACAGTCTGTGCCATCTGATCATGTCCTTATGGGACACAGCACAAAGCCTGCATCTTCATCTTTTAGCTCAATACCTGCCAGGAGTAAACAGCTGTCTTGCAGATCACCTCAGCAGGTCAGAGATGGACTCTAACAATTGGAGCCTAAAAAGGAACGTCTTCCAACTACTCTGACAAGCTTGAGGTTTGCCAGAAATAGCAGTTTTTGCTTAGACAAGGACTGCCAGCTCCAAAACGTTTGCACAAAGGTCTGGAGGATGGATACCTTTTCCTTCCAAGGACAGGCCTGTTCTTTATGCATTCCCTCCAATATCCCTCACCCCCAGGGTATTACTTAAATCAGGTAGGAAGCACCAAGGGTGATTGTTCTTGCCCCCTTTTGGCCAAGACAACATTGCTTCCCTGTCTTTCATAGCCTGAGCCGAGAGACACCATGTTGTTACCTCAGCAAGTGGACCTTCTGACACAAGACACAGGGGTTACTTCATATACCCCAAACCTCAGCATCTTGAGACTGACAGCATGGCTGATCCACTAGCTGCTTCTCAGGGCCTTTTCTTGAACAAGAAAGTACTGGACATTTTGTAAGAAGCGAGAAAACCTAGTATCAGAAATTCATACACTTCTAAATGGAATAGGTTTTGTTTTGGTGCAAACAGCAAGATATTTCTCTTAAAGCAGCATAGCTCAACCAGATGCTTGCTTACCATACTCATTTATTTAAGTCTGGACAGTTTTAAAAATTCATTCTTCAGCCATCTCCACCTGCCCTCCTTTGCAGCCTCCTCAATACTCTATTCTCAACCTCTGTTGAAACAGTTCCTTAAGGGTATCATTCACCTGAGATCTCCCAGAAGAGCTTCCACTCCCTCTTGGGATCTCAGTTTCATGCTGGAAAAACTTCACATGCTTCCTTCTGAGTCAGCTTCTACAGCAAACATTCAAATTCTGTCCTAGAAAATAGTTTTTTTAGTGACTATTACTTCACTTAGATGAATCTAAACTCCATGCACTTGTGTGCACTGAACCCTTTCTCATTTTTAATCCGGGCACGGTTTCTGTCAGGACTAACCCTGCTTTCATGCTAAAAGTGGTTTCTGAATTTACCCTAAACCAGTGCATTCACCTGCTTGCCTTTTTCCCCTCACCTTTAAAACAGGAAAGAGCATAACCTTCATTCTCTAGCTGTTTATAGACAACTCTGATGCTATCTGGACAGGACTAAGGTAGCCAGAAAATCCCAAGCAAGCTTTTCTAGCATATGCTAGCAACAAACTGAAAAATCATGTCATCAAACAAATCATTGATACATAGATTTCTAACTGCATTGCCTTCTGTTACAAGTCTCATGGAAAACAAGTTCCATTTCATGTCAAATCTCATGTCACTAGTGCTACTGCCACCATATGTCCCTTTGTCAGTGGGGTGACTACCAGGGAAATTGTAGGAGCTGTCATTTGACCCTCAGTCCACACTTTTACTAAACACTATAATACACTATAATCTGCCCATTTCCTCCAAATATAGGTCTGGATTTACCCCTGCTGTCCTGCAGGGTATTCTAATCTCTGCCTGAATCTGCCTTTATACCAGACCCCCCTCCCCATTTTTTTCTCATCTTTATAGTTACAGCTGCACTATGTTCGTCATGTTCCATTGTTGCAGTAATAGCTACTTACATTAAATATAGATATTGGAATGTTTTCACTGTTGCATTACGTTTTCCCTCCCTCCATCTCCTCCCTAATGCCTACAAGTTGGGATGGGCTTCCCCTCTCCCTATCCAATCCCCCCCCAAAGACCTAGAAAGGAGGAGGAGAGAGAGCGATCCTTCCGTAGCACAATGTGTACATTTTGGATATTGTGTGCCCTGGGCCTGTAGCTTCTCCTGAGGGGTTTCATACTTTCTGGGGCAAGAAAGAGCTATAAGATGACACTGGCTAATAGCCCTTATACCCAGATATCCTGACATCAGGTATAGGGCATCTGCCAGCCTAGGAGGAGGGAGTTAAATCGCTGGTACTCAGGCTGACCAAGGGCTGCTACAGTAAGGAAAACCCAGTTAGTTATTTCTGCAGCTATTACTGCAACAGTGAAGACACTCTAACATCTACTGTACTTTTCTTTGCATCCCTAACTTAGCAGGAAAGTGTGGTGGCTAAACATCTCCTTGCACTTGGTTTCCTACGCAGTGTGAAAGCTGAGATACTAATTTTGAATAGCGATAGTTTTCAGTCCAGCAGAAATCCAAGGTACCTACCCTGAAGAAATTATACTTGTCAAAGTTAAAAAGCTTTTTGTTCTTTTGTATCTTAGTTTCTCTGAACATAAAGAATCCATATTTTTTTCTGTTGCCTGACCACCTATTCTTCAAGGGAAAGTGTGTTTTGTTCCTAGTTGTGTTGAGTTTGCTGATTTTGTTGCTTGATTTGGGTGACAGCCCTATGTGCCCATACATGCTCCTGGCTAGGCAAGAGCTTTAAGGCCTGTTCATCACCTGGAGGTAGATGTCAGATATTAGGATGTAGGTCTGTTTGCCAGTCAGCTGGGCTTTTCTCCTTCTACTTTTCCTCTGTCCATAACCCATTCCTGCAGTGCCTGGTGAACTCTGATATACCAATGCTCTGTAGAGCCACACCCAACTTGTACTGCCCCAGCTTATCTGTGGTGTGCTTTCCCTGTTCTGTAGCTACTATCTGTAATCCCTTAACCTTCCAGTTATGTTCAGAGCTGCATTAGTCCTATCACCTTTCTCTCATCAGGATTGGTGAACCAGCATCGACCATTTACTTTCATCCTCCCCTGCCTCAGTCCTTTCAGCACTTGAGGCACTAGTCAAACTCTAGATTCCCGGGGTCGTAGTCTGGGCTTTATCTGTCTGTACCACAGGGTTAAGGTTTCACTAATGTTCTTGACTACTTCGCATCTTGCCATACTTACTAAGGCTAGGGCTTTGCTACTGTTCTGTTAAGCTCCATTGTTTTGCTTTATTAGTTTGTCTACCATAAGAACGTAAGATGTTCTTCATGTTTCACTGTTGCAGTCATCACACTTTGGTTATCCTGCCAGGGGGTAGCCCTCAGTCAACCCGAATACCAGAGGCTTATTATTTCTGTGTTGGTTGCTGTCACTTCAGGACTGACGTCAGATCGTCAGGGGTATAAAAACAGGCAGCCGATGCCATTACATCAGTCTTTCTTGCCGAGTAGCCTGATGTAGAAGCAGTTTGCACGAGTGCCTGTTGGCCGCTACCTGAGTTTTCGTTTCCGAAATTGAATCATCCTGAAGTCTTCTATAGCTAAGTTCCCCTTTGGGGATCCTTTTTTCTTGCTCTAACCAATGTCAGAAAAAGTTAACAATTGTCTTGCCTGTGGAAAGCAAATGCCACACCGAGATTTCCATTCTTACTGTGTCACCTGTTTAGGCCCAGACCACGATGTAACTCGCTGTCGGTTTTGTGCTTTCTTCAACGCCTAAACTATTCATCGTCGGGCCCTTATTGTAGCTAAATACTTTCGTTCTGGATCTCCGTATTCCAAAATGGCTTCGGTAAGCCATCCGACTACCGATCTTCCGAAAAAACGTAGACAGACCGCACACATCCAAAACTGCCGACAGTGCTTCTGTTAAGCTAGTCAACAGTTCGCTGGCACTCAGTGAGGTTCTTTCGCAGCCCCTGACGCCCGCTTCGATGGATTTGCAGGCCGCTACCGAGACCTGTTCGGAGTCCGGTATGCCACAAGATTCTTCTTTGACTACGGAATCTGCAGATGTCTCTACCTTGGATGGGTTCTGAGCCGCTGTGCAGGCACTGGCTTCTGAGGAAGTTCTTCACATTGCTGATATTCAACACAAACCGACGACTTCTTTCACGTCTTCAGTTCTTTCTAAAACGACCGAATTTCTAAGGCCAAGAGTACGAGCTACGCCTAACAAACTGACGACCCAAACTCAAGTGCCAGCTTCCTTGCCACAATCTCAGATGCTTAAAATGGGAAAAGACCTGATCATGCTGATTAGTGGAAGCTAGCCTTCCCCTGCTAAAAGAAAAAGAGACTTGTCCCACAACTCTGAGGTTTCTGAATATGAAGACATGCCCTTATCTGCCTGTGAGGACTCAGATGCAGAGGAATCCATTCCTTCTGCCTCCCCTCCAGAGGATTTTTATTTTGGTGAAACCCTACATACTTTGAGAGAGCATTTCCACTGGGAATGCCAGGATTATCCTAAGTCCAAAAAGAGATTCAGGGAATATTTAAATTTACCACAGCACAGACCCTTAGCTAACCCTGCTGTTCTGGAAGTTGTGGATGATGTCTTTATGGAATCCAGTCTAAGTCCTGATACTTTACCCCCTGCTCCAAGGAAACCAGACAGGTACTACAGAGTCCCTGACTCTCACAAATTTCTCCTCAAAAATCCTACTGCTGACCCAGAGATCATCTCACAAGGACATAAAGGAATAAAAGCAACTGCAGCTAAGAATCCCACATCTTCGTTCAGGGATTCCCGAGCTTTAGACAGAAGGGGTAAAAAAGTATACACCTCCGCAACTCTTGTCATTACAACATTGAATTGTCAGTTCCACATGCTGAAATGCCAGCAACATACTATGGAACTTATTATGCAAAATTGTCTACCTTTCCTGACTGTGCAGAAAATAAAGAATTACAGGAGCTTATGCATTCTGCAAGCCAAGTCAGCAAGCTTACCCTGCAATGTGGGTTTGATGCCCTAGAAGCATCTTGCAGGGCAGCAGTCACAGGTTCTGTACTTAGAAGGCATGCCTGGCTTAAGGAGCAGACCTTGCCAGACCATGTCAAATCAAAATTGTTGGATGCACCTCTGAACAAAGACAATCTGTTTGGCAGCAAAGCAGAAGAGGTTTTTAAGAAAAATGGAAGAAAAAGCTGTCTATGCAGACAGTCAAAGATTTTTTGCAAGTGCAGCCTCCAGGATTCAGTAGGCATTGCCCCTTGAAACATTGGTCCTTTCCAGCCCCGTCAAGCCAATCTCAAACTAGACCCAGGGGAAACAGATCCCCCCCTCCCAGATTGCAGTTTCAAGGTATGCAGATATCTAAGCAATGGAGTTACCTCCACCTCTAAAACAGGGAGTGCTAAGCCACCCCCTTATGGAAAGAATTCACAATGACTTCTCAACTCCACTGCACACCTCTGCCGAATTGCTCGTGCCCCTAGGAGGAAAACTTACCCACCATGCAGTAAAACGGACCTCCATCACCAACGATCGATGGGTCCTCAACATAGTATCCCAGGGGTACAAATTTTATTTCCACATACTGCCAACCCCAAAAGGGTTCCCAGACCTTCCTCCAAACCAGTGGCAGAGGCACAAAACCAAGTTCAGTCCCTACTTTCCATAAGGGCAATTCAGCCTGTTCCTGCAGAACAGATAGGCCAAGGTTTTTATTCCAGAGTTTTCCTGGTACTCAGAAAAGAGGGCAGCTAGCGCTCAATCTGAGATCTATCCATTCTAATCACCTTCCTGGTGATACCAAAATTCAGAATGCTCACCCTACAGCAGCTTCTCCCTATGCTGTCCAACGATGCCTGGTTAGTCACCCTAGACCTAAAGGAAGCCTGTCTGCACATCCCTATCAGGGAGTCCTGCAGGAAATATCTATATTTCAGGGCAGGATCTATGCATTATCAGTTCTCTGCACTTCCCTTTGGCTTATCTACTGCTCCCAGAGTTTTCACAAAGTGCCTGGCTCCAGCCATTGCCTATTGCAGACAGAGAAAAATTCAAATATACCCTTACTTGGATGATTGCCTGATTCAGGCAGACAGGAAAAGCTGTTGCAGAACCTGACATTTGTAAAGGACCTTCTAACCTCCCTGGAGTACACTATTAACGAAAAGAAATCCAAACTTGTCCCCAGTCAGAAAATTGTATTTCTGGGAGCAAGCCTGGACACAGCATCCCAAATGGCATTCCTTATTCCAGAAAAACAAGCCTATCTGACAGGCTACTTCGCTGAAATGGCCACCAGAACCCAGCTATCCGCAAGGAAAATCCTGCAGGCTCTAGGGTTCATGATCTCCTGCATTCTACTAATTCCATATGCCAGACTGCATGTAAGGAAACTTCAGTGGTACTTAAAAAGTCTTTGGTGCCAACATTCTTAGGACCCGGAAACTATCATACCTATAATACCTTGTCTCAGAACAGAGTTTATTTGGTGGGCAGCAGCATGCAACCACAACAAGGGACTTCCATTTACACAACCCCACGCCGCCCAAACCCTAACAGATGCATCACACTATGCCTGTGGTGCACATCTGAATGGCAGGTGCATTCAGGGCCACTGGAGCCCAAACCAAATTCATCTATCAACCAAAAAGAGATGCCAGCTGTTCAGCATGCTGTGACAGCTTTCAGATCCCTACTGTCACCAGGGCCCCTTCTAATAAAAAAACGACAATACAGTGATGTGGTACATCAACAAGCAGGGGGGAACCCACTCTTACCCACTCTGCTGGCTAGCCATGACCTGGTGGAACACTGCCTCAGCTATGAATATTCACCTGGAAGCTCAATTCCTGCAAGGCAAACAAAAAACTCTGGCAGACAACTTAAGCAGAAATCTCCTAGAGCCACATGAGTGGCAATTAGACCACAACACCTTCAGCCTTCTCTCCCAGAAATGGGGTACCCCGAAGGTGGACCTGTTTGCCTCCCCCTACAATCACATGCTCTGCAAATTCTGCACCAGGGTACCTCACAGCAAGGCCTGGAAAGTGGATGCCCTATCCTTCCAGTGAGCAAACCTCTCAATCTATGTATTTCCCCCCTATGCCTCTTCTTACAAGAGTGCTACTCAAGATAAGGCAGGAAAGACCAAGGGCAAGCCTGATTGCCCCAGATTGGCCATGCCAACACTGGTACCCACTACTGCACAATCTGTCACCGGTGCCTCCTTGGCACCTACCCCAGATTCCAACCCTCCTCACTCAGCAGGAGGGACAGATCTTGCATCCGCAATTGCAAACCCTGAACCTTGCAGCCTGGCGCATTCCTTGAATTCACCTCCAGTGGCCAGCCTAAGCAAGCAGGTACTGGATGTCATTCGTGAAGTCAGAAGACCCAGTATAAGGAAATCCTATGCTGATAAATGGAAAAGGTATTGTTCCTGGATTCACTGTAAAGGAGTGGTACAGCACAACCCTCCTTACCTCTAATCCTAGATTACCTAGCAGACCTACTCCACAGAGGCATGTCCTTCTTCCTTTAAGAGCCATGCCTCTGCCATCTCTGCTCATTACAGCACTGAGCCACCTCTTTTCTCTCACCCTCTCATCCAGCAGTTCCTGAGAGGGGCTAACAACATGAGGCCACCAAGAAGAGACCCCACTCCTGCTTGGGGACCTTAATTTTGTGTTGGAAAAGCTCACACTACCCCCCCCCCCTTTGAGCCTGCATTGTCAGCAAAGTTAAAATTCCTCTTTTGTAAAACAGCCTTGCTTCTGGCCATCACTTCAGCTAGAAGAGTGTCTGAGCTACAAGCACTTAAGGCTATGGAACCCTTCGTTATTTTTCATGCTGACAGGGTCTCCCTCAGGTCTAACCCTACTTTTACGCCTAAAGTGGTGTCCAGTGTTGCTCTCAACCAATCTATCCATTTGCCCACCTTTTTCCCTAATCCTTAAAATAAGGGGGAAAAGATCCTGCACTCTTTTTTTAAACATGCACAGACAGCTCAGATTCTACCTTGATAGGACTAAGCCCTTCAGGAAATCTGACCAGTTACTAGTCAGCTTTGCACCGGGGCAGAGGGCAAGTCCATATCAAAACAAACCATCTCCAAATGGATACCACACTGTATCTATTACCGTTACAAACACCATGGGAAACCACCCCCTCAGGGGGTCAGAACGCATTTCACTATGGCAATTTCAACCTCTACAGCCTTTCTCAGAGGAGTCCCTACCAGGGACATTCTGGAAGCTGCTACTTGGGAGTTCTGTTCACATCTTCACCAAGCATTACCACCTGCCTATCTTTTCCAAATCCAGGGCGGGCTTTGCAACAGCAGTCCTGCAGGGCATACTAGCCAGCCCCAACTCTTCTTGACTGCCTCCACCCATTCTTCAGCTTTGAGAATCAACCTAAGTGTGATGACTGCAACAGTGAAACACGAAGAACATAGTACCATTCTTTACACTTACCATAAATGTAGATGTTTGAGTGTATTCACTGTTGCAGTCCTGGTTTCCCACTCTCCAGCCCCCTTGTCTCTCTCTGTCTCTCTCTCTCTCTTTCTTTATTTCTCTTACTCACTCCTTACAGGGCTATTGGTATTTATTTTTTACTGGTGGTGTTCCCCACCATAAATTAGTTCCCTATGTGGGGGCTCCTGACATTTGGGGCAAGAAAAACTGATGCAATGACGTCAGCTACCTGTTTTTATACCCCTGATGACCCTGACATCAATCCTGAAGCAACAGCAACTGACGCAGAAATACTAAGCCTCTGGTATTCAGGCCGACTGAGGGCTACCCCTGGCAGGATAACCCAAGTGTCATGACTGCAACAGTGAATAGACTCAAACATCTACATTTATGGTAAGTGTACGCAACTGTACTTTTTGTTGTCATTTTGTTTCTTAATGAGTTCATGACCTTAATTTAAATGCTTGAAAAGGGAGTCATGAATTTTTAAGTGTGGCTACTTAAAGGTGTAAATGTCTGGGCATCCTATAGTCCTCATCATAATGACTAATGTTGCTCCTAACAAGTTTCACCTTCAGATTTTATATATATATATATATATATATTATATATATATATATAATATATATATATATATATATATATATATATATATATATATATTTTTTTTTTTTTTTTTTTAAGTATAACAGTACATCCCTTTGAGTCTTTATAGTGTGTGCCTCTTAAATTTTCTCTCCTGAAACATGTCTTTTAGCAGCAACTTCATCTAAAAGTTTCTAAGTCACAAACTCCAAGCTTCTGAGCCACACATGGATTTTCACAAAGTTAGGGTGACTCTCTTTGATAAGTCTTCATTTTTGTTTAAATTCATGTCAGATATTCAGCTTCCTTCCCTTACTGTTCATCTACAGAATCCAGGTTTAGTGCATGCAACATCTCATGGATTCTAGTGCACGCCTTTTTGCTAGCATCTCTAGAGCTACTTACTCCATCAAGTCTGTTTTTTTTTTCTCTTGCTACTGACAAATTCACCATCATAACAGGTACAAGCAAGCAAAATCTGAGGGTAATGCTACTCGGCGCTAGAAGTCTAAACCTCAAAATGCACTCAGTCGAGGCACTCCGTAAAATGGAGAACATCGACATTTGTGCAGTGACAAAGACCTGGTTCAAGGCTCCAGAGAGCACCCCTGCATTACCAGGCTATAATTCATACCACACCTTTCGACCACCTAACCTAGACCGAAACACTAAAGGCAGAGGTGTGTCCATATTCATTAAGGATATCCACACCTTCAGGCTAGTTGCTCAGCATAATGCGTCTGAGATTATCCAAGTGCAACTAACTCTGGGCAAGACCGCAATCCAAATTGTAGCTTGCTACAGATCCCCCACCATGCCCCAGGATTCCCACTCCTCATTTCTTGATACACTGGAAAATATTAGGGTACAACCTAACACCCTAATAATGGGCGATTTCAACTACCCCACCATTAACTGGGAAAACTACTCGTGTACCAACACTTTTACTCAATGTTTTCTGGAATTCATAAATTCCAATGCCTTGGATCAACTTATCCACACCCCCACCAGGGGCAGCAATATCCTAGACCTGGTCATTACCAATATGGGCAACCAGTGTTCCACACCAGAGGTCAATTCCTCGGTCAGATCTGACCACAAGCTAATCACTCTAGACATCCACATCCCACCCCCACTCCCCATTAGAGAAACCACCGTAAAAAATTTCTCCAAAGCCAACTTCACTCTTCTTAAGACAGAAATGGCAAACTTCACGACACTATACAGACGGACAATAGAAGTATGACTGCTGAATCCTACACAAATGCACTTTATAAGCACTTACACTAGTGCATGGATCGCGCAATCCCTAACCGAACCTAGATGCTATCCTCCAAGAAAAAGGAAGCTAATCTGGTGGTCCCCTGCCATAAACAAACTCTACAACAGAAGAAAGAAACTATTGCAAAAAAGAATAAAATCCCATGACTGGAGGAACTCCCTGGTCAACCTCAGTAAGAAACTAAGATCCCTCATAAAATCCTCCAAAGCTAGTTACAAAAACAAAATTGCCACTTATTCTAAAGACAACCACAAAGCATTCTATACCTATGTCAAGAATCTCAATGGCAACATTCAGATCCGCTCTGAGTGACAGCACAATGGCACTATATACGGAACCAACTGATATTGCCAAACATCCTGGCAGATAGTCAGTGCTAACTTTAGCCCCCTCTCACTCCCTAAAGGGCCCATCTCTATACCGGAAGAATGCAAAGTTCCTGTAATTATGGCTGCACAGATAAAAAAACACACTCTCCAAAGCCAAGAACACAGCATCCATGGGACCTGACAACATCCCAGGCAGCGTTCTACATGAACTACAGAACAAACTGTCACCCCACCTAAGTACCATGTTCAATCATAGCCTTACCTCAGGCTTTGTGCCCACTGAATGGTGCACAGCAGCGGTTATCCCACTCCACAAAGGGGGAGCCACCATGAACCTCAGGAACTACCACCCCATTACCCTGATGAGCCTTGTCTGCAAGGCTATGAAACTTATAAACAATGACATTGGTACTCTCTAAACTCTGGAACTCACCCAGTTCGGGTTTGTAAAAGGCAGATCATGTCTCCTAAACCTGGTAGATTTCTTTGAAGTGGTTACCAAAGCCGTAGATGAGGGTAAGGTGGTTCACAGAGCTTATCTAGATCTCGCCAAGGCTTTCAACACCATCCCCCACTCTGGAATTACAGATAAACTCACTAAACTAGGTATAAATCCCTATGTCACAAGATGGGTTGCCAACTGGCTCACTGACAGAACCCACACTGTGAAAGTAGCAGACTCCAAATCCGACTTCAGACCAGTGAAAAGTGGAGTACCACAGGGTTCAGTCCTGGGTCCTCTCCTGTTTATCTACTTCTCTGAAGTGCAGGCTAACACAGAAGGTTTTTGGCTAACAAAGTTCACAGATGACTGCAAACTAGGAGCCATAATCAAAATTCCTAACGATGTGGACATCCTACAAAAGGGCCTTACTGAGACAGATGCCTGGTGTCAAAGGCATGGCCTCAAGCTCAATGCCAGAAAGTGCATTGTCATCCCTTTTGGTAAAAACTCTGTACCCATGAACTACCACATAGGTGGTAGTTTACCTAACAGCGAAAGTGTTATGAGACCTTGGGACACAGTTGGACAGTAGTCTCTCCCTTGATAATCACATCGTCACAGTAGTCAGGAAATCCTGTGTGGCACACCTCATCACAAAAGGTTTCTCATCCAGGAAAAAAGAGGTCATTGTTCCCCTCTAGTCATCACTCATTAGACCCATTATAGAATACAGCTCCGCTTTTGGTATGTACCTCACAAGACATCTACAACAACTGGAAAGACCGCAGAAATACCTCACAAAGAGAATTACCAGCCTCAAACAGATGCCTTATGCAGACTGTCTCAAAAAACTCCAGCTTTACTCCGTCACATATCGCGCACTCAGAGGCGATCTCTGCCTAACATACAAAGCTATGTCAAACCCAGAGCTGTTGGACATGCTCCACTTAAAGAAATCCCAATCGCTCCAAACTACACACTCTTGGGACTTAAACCTTGTCACCACAATAAACAGAACATGCTGGAGGGATAGATTCCTGTCCCAGAGACTTCCCATACTCTGGAACAAACTGCCTATCTATATCAGCAAAGCTCCTCATTAGCACTGTTCAAGAAAAATCTTGATGATTGGATGGGAGATAGGAAATTCACCCCAGGGATCACTTCTGTAGCTCTGCTCAACAGGGACACAGGAAAAAATTTTCTTGGGTGGCGAAAGCCAGGGTATCTTTTTGGCAATGCTTATATAGGTCCTAGGGCCGTTAGCCTAGTACCTGCCTATGAAGCTATAAGTTTGTTCTCCTGTATGAAAACAAACTGATTTTCAGTGGATTGCTGCTTGTGTTACATTTCATGATTACTGTTTCAGTAAGCCATTGGAAGGATCCCTTAAACAATCAACAAAAAGTTCTGTTGCAGCTTTGGTCTTTCTACAAAGTGTTTTAGTGGCTGGAGATTTGAAAGGCACAGCCGGGTCCTCAACACATGTTTTAACCAAGCATTAGAAACTAGATTGCTTTTCCAAGGCAAGAGTAGACTTTGATGCTAAGGTTATCCAAGGGATGTTGACTTGGGACCCTTTACCTGTTTGATATCACATAGTAGTGAGTAATGAATTCACTGATAACTGCCAGAGCCATATGTCTGAGACCTGTTTTTTCGAGGGGTTTTGATCCCAGTACCAGATGTCTGATATTCTACTTCCATTTACCAGCAGCCATAGTCTCCCACTCGCTATCCTCTATACCATCCATTAATCTAACCTCTAACTCTCCCCCTGGATTTATATTGTTTCCTCTCCTTTCCCTACAACTCTCTCAATCTCCCCCTGTGATTTCACTATTGATGTTACAAGGAGTAACCACTAGAGGGCAGTATAACACCACAACCTACCAGTTACTTTGTCCTTACAAAACAAGTCTTCAAACCTAAGTTGTTTTATTCCTGCCTCTGGTTCCACCTTTACTCACCCCTTGTCTCTCTGAATTTATTCTTATCTTTCTTCCCTTCTCACCACTTGTAAGCCCCTGACCTCCTTGTATACCTTGCTTTGAACTTACCTTCCAAATCTCTGATTGTTTTCCTCACTACCTGTCTTCTTACTTCACTACTTGGCTCTTCCCCCCTACCCCCTGACCTCACACTGTGCTATAGTTATACACTATTCAATATTCTGTTTTACCTTCGCTCTTCCATCTAATCTCCCTTACTTACTTCTCCCTATACATCTCACTCACCACCCCATTACACTATCTGCTTCTATCTTACTTCCCCGTGTCTTCCTTTCCTCTCAGCTCCTACACTCATACACATATACCTTACTCCTCCCCATTTTCCTCTCTGTACCTTCACGCACACACCTACCTAACTCCTCCTCCCCACTCTTTCAACATCTGCTCGTGTTCCCAAACCTATTTATCCATCCTCTCCCTCAAGGCGCCATTTTGAAATCCCTAGCCCCACTCCCGGCTGCTGTGCATCACTGGTGGTAGCATTCACAGTAAGCTTCTTTTTGATTAACTACTTTTTACATTGGTGCAAAGGAACAGATGCATTTTATTTAATTATGTTTCTGAACTCAAACTGTTCCTAATTACTTATGCTTCTGTGAACATATACTGTTGTTGGCACATTGTACTGTAGTCACTGTTCTGTTTATTGCATAATTGTGTCAAGGGTTATCTTTTGTAACGTGCTAAGTGAACATATGTTATTAATTGTACTGCGTTTTCTGAGGGTTGCCCACGGTTTCTAACATTTTTAGCACCTCAACCTGTATTTTGGTTACCAGCTACTTTTTATGACTTTTGCTAACACTAGTTCAGTTATTTGTGCGATGTTCTTCGTCTTCCATTGCTGCAGTCCTGACTATTGGGTATAGTCCGCGTCCCAGTCGGCCCGAATACCAGAGTATAAGGCTGACGTCGGTCAGGGCGCATTAGACTGACGTCAGTACGTCAGGGTACTAATGCGCATGACCGACGTCATATCCTCAGTCTTTTTTGCCGCATGGTCCGATGCAGAAGCAGTTTTGCGAGTGCAGGTTGGCGATTGAAATATTTCGAAACCGGAGTTTCAGACCGAAACAGAGTTGGCTAAGTACCCGTTGGGGAACATTTTGGTTTTTCTTGCCTCAGTATTTTACCGGATGTCAGAAAAGTGAATAACTGTATTTCTTGTGGGAAACAGATACCTCATAGGGATTATCATACCTTGTGTATACCTTGTTTAGGGCCTGAGCACGACGTTGTTGGTTGCCGCTCTTGTGCTAGGTTTAACAAACGCACTATTAAGAGGAGGTTAGACTGTGCCAGGTTGGTGTTTGGGAAGCGTTGCAATTATACAATGCCGTCGGATGCTCCGGCCCGCTTCCTCCAAGAAGCGCAAGGATAAAACAGTGAAGCCTAGGGTTGAGGAACCGGCAGTCCCGGACGTCGGTTCTTTAGAAGGCTCAGTGGAGCCGGAGGTTTTGCCAGGAGTTTCCATAGAGTCCCAGGCAGAAACTTTACTCTTACAGGATGTGCCTTCTCAGGAGGTAGGCCAGGCTGAGGGGGCTTCTCAGGTGACTGTTCTTCCCTCTCTTCCCAAGGTAGTTAGGGCCTCTCCTTCTGTTGCCAAAACTTCTTTGAGAGGTAGGCCTACTTCAGCTTCAGTGCGGGCTACTGGTAGCATTTCGGGTTCTGTTCCTAAGAAACATATGCTTAAAATGGCAGAAGATTTGATTACTATGATTAGGGTTCTATGCCCCGCCTGATAAGAGGCCTAGGGTGGAACCGAGTTTGACAGTTTTGAACAGTGTTCAGAGGCTTCAGAATCTTCTGTGGAAGATATGCAGGAGTATCCTACTTATTCTGATTCTGATGTGGATGATTCCACCCCTACAGCTTCTCCACCTGAGGATTTCTCATTTTCAGAGACTTTGCATTCCATGAGGGAGCACTTTAAATGGGAAGGCCAGGATTACTCTGACTCCAGGAAAAGGCTTAGGGAGTTCTTGTTTTACCCCAGCATAGGCCTTTAGCTATTCCTCCTGTGTTGAATGTGGTGGAAGATGTTTTGCAGAGGCTTCCCTGAACCCTGACTCTTTGCCTCCTGCTCCTGTTAAGCCTGATAGGTATTATAGGGTGCCCAAGCTCATAAATATTTGTTTAAGAGTCCTAGGGCGGACCCAGAAACTATTTCTCAAGGGCCTAAGGGTGTAAAGGCTTCTGTGGTTAAAAATCCTGTTCCCACTGATAAAGAGGCAAGGGCTTTGGATAGGTGGGGAAAGAAAATGTATACTTCTTCCACTCTAGCCATGAGAGCTTTGAATTGTCAGTTTCACATGCTAAAATATCAGAATTATCTCCTTTCACAATTGAAATCTAAGGTGGATGCTTTGGCGGAAGGTATTGCGTGTAAAGAGTTGCTGGATTTGGTTCATGTGTCTGAACAAGTGGGTAAGCATTCTTTGCAATGTGGTTTTGATGCTGTACAGGCCTCCTCGAGGGTGGCTGCTACCAGTTCTGTTCTTCGCAGGCATGCCTGGTTGAAGGATCAGAATTTAGCTGAGCATGTTAAGACAAGGATTTTGGATGCTCCTTTACAGTCTGATGTGTTGTTTGGTTCGCCTGTGGAAGCAGTTTTAAAGAAAATGGAGGACAAAGCTAAGTCTATGCAAACTGTTAAAGATTTTTTGCAGGTGCAGCCACCGAAGTTTAGTAGAAATTGGCCTGCTAAGGGGTGGACATATCCTGCTTATGATTCTCAGTCTAGGGGTAGGTCTAGACGTGGTAGGGGCAGGGCTCAAGGTTCTTTTAGGCCTAGAACAGGGAGTTCACCTGCTCAGACTTCTGGTGAGGGCAGGGGTCAGTCCTTTCGTAAACAGACCCAATGACCTGTCTTTTCAGCTGCCAGCAGATTCCCGTTTGGCAGCTCCTTTGGGAGGAAGACTGTCTCTTTTCAAAGAAAACTGGGATTTAATTACTCAAGACAAATGGGTGTTGGATATCATTCACCACGGTTACAGATTTTATTTCCATTCAATGCCCCTTTCAAAGGCATGCCAGACGTTCCTCCTCAACAAAGAAAAGAGGCTCACAAGCAAGTTTTACAGTTACTTCACATAGGGGCCATCCAGCCAGTCCCTGTATCAGAAAGGGGCCTAGGATTTTATTCTCGCCTATTCCTTGTACCAAAGAAGGGAAACACGTGGAGACCAATTTTAGATTTATCTATCCTCAACACTTATCTGGACATTCCCAAGTTCAAGATGTTGACGTTACAACAGCTTTTACCTCTGCTGGGCAAAAATCACTGGATGGTAACTTTAGATCTCAAAGAAGCTTACCTTCATGTGCCTATAAGGCTAAGTTGCAGGAAATATCTGAGGTTTCGAACGGGAAATTCTCATTATCAGTTCTCTGCATTGCCCTTTGGCTTATCTACTGCGCCCAGAGTGTTCACAAAGGTTCTGGCTCCAGTGATAGCTTACTTCAGGCTTCAAGGAATTCAAATCTATCCTTACTTGGACGACTGCCTGATTCTGGCTCAAGAAAGGCACCCGTCGTTCTTCTACAGCACCTGGAATATGTTATCGCAGTGCTAAGATGCCTAGGGTATTCTGTGAACGAAATAAAGTCCAGTCTAGTACCCTCTCAAGACATGTGCTTTCTGGGTGTGAGACTGAATACAGCAGCCCAGATGGCCTTTTAACCCCGGACAAACAAAAGAGTCTGTCACTTTACTTCCATCAACTATCTCATCAGTCCGTGCTGACTGCAAGGACAGTCCTTCAAGCATTAGGGTTCATGGCATCTTGTATTCTGGTGCTTCCCAATGCCAAACTGCATATGAGGAAGTTACAATGGTATCTCAAAAATGTATGGACACAGCACTGCCAGGATTTGGACACTGTCATTCAAATAATACCTTGCCTTCAAAAAGAATTCTTGTGGTGGGCTCAGAAATGTCACCTAAACAAGGGACTCTCTGTGACCCGGCCAGAGGCAAGTCAGATCTTGACGACAGATGCCTCGGACATTGCTTGAGGAGCTCATCTAAATGGAAAGTGGATACAAGACAAGTGGCCTGCCAGACTACACCATCTACATATCAACATGAAAGAGATGTTAGCAGTCTAGTTTGCATTAATGGCTTTCAAGGAGTTACTTCTTCCAGGGCAGGTGTTGATTCTAACAGACAACACAACTGTCATGTGGTACATCAACAAGCAAGGGGGAACACATTCTTATCCTCTATGCAGGCAAGCAATGATTTTATGGGAGACTGCGCTAAGCCTGCAACTAACTCTTCAGGCAAGGTTTCTGCCAGGAGCACAGAACTCCTTAGCAGATGTGTTAAGCAGACAAATCATGGATCCCCACGAGTGGAAACTGGATCTTCATGTATTTCAGAAACTGACAGTGTCATGGGGAACTCCAGACATAGATCTGTTCGCTTCTCCACTAAACCACCAGCTGCCAAAGTATTGCACAAAGGGGTTTCATCACACGGCTTGGAAAGTGGATGCTCTGTCTTTCAGTTGGAAAACCTTCATGTGTATGCCTTTCCACCTCTACCTCTTCTTCCAAAGGTACTGTTAAAGGTCAGACAAGACAGGCCAAGGATGATTTTGATAGCTCCAGATTGGCCTCGCAACACTGGTACCCTCTACTGGAGTCTGGTAAAGAAGCCTCCATGGCCTTTACCTCTGATTCCTCATCTGTTATCTCAGAAGGAAGGTCATCTGCTCAATGTCAAGCTACACTCTCTTCATCTAACAGCTTGGCATATTCTGTGTTGAAACACAGCAGGTCTCAACTTCCTCAACAAGTTTTAAATGTGATTATGGAAGCTAGAAGACCTAGTACAAGGAAAGTGTATGCAGAAAAATGGAAGAGATTTTTATTTTGGAGTACAGCAAGGCATTTGGAGATTTCTGAGCCTAATTTGAGTGTGGCTCTTCAATATCTTACTGAATTGTTGGACAAAGGTTTGTCCTTCTCTTCCATAAAGATTCATGCTGCAGCAATTTCAGCTCACTATGATTGTGACCCACCTTTGTTTTCGCATCCTTTGTTCAAGCAGTTTCTTAGAGGGGCAAAGAATATAAGACCCCCACGTAGAGCTCCTACTCCTGCTTGGGATCTCAATTTTGTGTTGGAAAAACTTACTCTACAACCTTTTGAGCCTGCAGATACTGCTGAATTGAAATACTTGTCATGGAAGACTGCTTTTCTGCTGGCTATTACTTCTGCAAGAAGGGTGTCTGAGTTGCAGGCCCTTATGGCAGTAGAGCCCTTTTGATTTTCCATAAGGATAGGGTATCATTACGCACTAATCCTTCTTTTATGCCTAAGGTGGTTTCTAGTGTGGCTTTAAACCAAACTATTCATTTGCCTACGTTTTGTGCAGAACCACAAAATAAAGGGGAAAAGATTTTGCACACTTTAGATGTACACAGGCAATTGCGTTATTATTTAAGCAGGACTAAGGATTTTAGGCAGTCTCAGCAGTTGTTTGTTTCTTTTGCTTTGAGTTCTCAGGGCAAGCCTGTGTCAAAACAAACTATTTCTAGGTGGATTGGCTTTGCATTGCATTTTGTTATTCCCATCATGGCAAGGAGATTCCAGCTGGGATTAGGCCTCATTCCACTAGGGCTACTGCCACTTCAACAGCATTTCTAAGGGGTGGCAACTAAGGATATTTTGGAAGCAGCTACTTGGAGTTCAGTGCATACTTTCTCTAAGCATTATCACCTTCCTATCTACTCTAAGTCTAGGGCTGGTTTTGCCACAGCTGTTTTGCAAGGCATGTTGTCAGCTCCTACTTCTTTATAATTTGCCAGCCTCCCTTACCTCTGCTTTGGGATTCTACCCAATAGTCAGGACTGCAGCAATGGAAGACGAAGAACATAGTACAGTTTTGTACCTACCATAAATGTAGATGTTCGAGGATTCCATTGCTGCAGTCCAATTTACCCTCCCTCCTTCCCTCTGTATTTAGGGGTGGTTGTGTAGGTGAGTTTACATGCTTATATTTTTGTATATATTGTTGTCTATATTGTACATGTTTTTGGTGCAGGTTTTTTGGGACTTGTCTTTTTAGGATCTTCTGACATCTGGGGCAAGAAAAGACTGAGGATATGACGTCGGTCATGCGCATTAGTACCCTGACGTACTGACGTCAGTCTAATGCGCCCTGACCGACGTCAGCCTTATACTCTGGTATTCGGGCCGACTGGGACGCGGACTATACCCAATAGTCAGGACTGCAGCAATGGAATCCTCGAACATCTACATTTATGGTAGGTACAAAACTGTACTTTTTTAGTATAGCAGAAGCGCTGAACAAGTAATGAACTTAAAACCTGTATTTTGGTTACCAGCTACCTATCTAAGTCTCTCGCTAGCATCAGACTAGTTTATCGCACACTTTTAGTACAACAGGAGCGCTGAACGGGTTATGATACTGCTGCTAGCTCACTTGGAATCTAGTACCTAGCTTCCAGGCTATTAGTAAGTTAACTGTATCTACATCAGCATTCCAATAGTCTCGCTATGTTTTTCTCCGTATGCTACTGGTCTCTGCCCTTTTACTAGATAAGGACGCCAGTGCAAGTAAAGGTTTTTGTTCTTTTTTATTAAGCATCCGAATGCATAATTGTTTCCTTTGTGCCCGTTAATTTAAATTGAGCTATGGCTCAGCAGGCACCTCAAAGGCAAATAGTCACCCCGGCTATTGCTCATTTTTTCCCAGGTGAAACAATTATCTCGAGAACCCTTGGGATACATTGTAGTTTTGTTACCGCTACTGAATGGTCTGTGCAACTAGTATGCTTCGCAGCATTATTGCTTATTTTCCAACCTGAGCATTGCTCAATGGTCCCTGGTTGGCGTTCTATGTTTTTGGTACTATATTATCAGCAAACTGTTTAAACTGAGTGTTACTTTTCATTGCAAAGACCAGCGTCTATACCTAGTCCACTAACTGGCTCTTTTAAACAGAAAAATAGAACGATTAGATATTTCAGTGTTATGCTAGCTATTTTGTCATCTTAGCTTGTTTGTCTACATTTTGCCAAATAGATTATTGCAAAACAGTTGGAAGTCTTTGCTTGACTTAGTATTGTGTAGCGTTTAACAGCATAACAGATTCTTGTAAGACTAAACAGAGTATTGCCTGTCTCTGCATTGTGTATCTTTTAACACTTTGTTCCCTCTCTTCATTTCTTCTTAAAGCTTGTAACCCTCCTGCCAGGGTAAACCTCCCCAGATACTGTGCCCCTCGGGCTGGCCAAGACCTACAGAAATAACAGACTTCATAATCAAACTCTGCTACCTCATCCCAATGCAGAAGAAGGACCACTGTCGTCCCTGTGCTGTATTTGCCTAGGAGGCAGGAACTGTACTTAAGAAGTATGTGTAACCTGCTCCTTATCTCCTACAACTGCAACTAATTCCTGTTTTTATTAGTTTAAGGGAGCGCTCCCTATCTGGAATACCAGCAGCCATAGTTTCCCAGTCACTATCCTCTATAACATCCATTACTCTAACCTCTAACTCTCCCACTGGCTTTCTATTGTTTCCTCTCCTTTCCCTACAACTCTCTCAATCTCCCCCTGTGATATCACTATTGATGTTACAAGGAGTAACCACTAGAGGGCAGTATAACATCGCGACCTACCCGTTACTTTGTTCTTACAAAACAAGTCCTCAAGTCCTCAAACCTACGTTGTTTTATTCCTGCCGCTGGTACCACCTTTACTCACCCCTTGTCTCTCTGAATTTATTCTTATCTTTCTTCCCTTCTCACCACTTGTAAGCCCCTGACCTCCTCGTATACCTTACTTTGAACTTACCTTCCAAATCTCTGATTATTTTCCTCACTACCTGCCTTCTTACTTCACTACTTGCCTCTACATGCTCCATTCACCCTGCGTGCTCACTCTGCTCCCCTACCCTACCCCCAAATTCCACCAACCCCCACATCAGCTACACTTATACCTGTCCAGTCCCTCCCACAATTAACTTACATCCAATCAAAATCCTTCCCACCCTCTCTTACCAATCACACCCTTACTACCCTCATATATTTAATTACATCACTCCAGTTCATTCCTGTCAGTTAACAAAGGCCAATTACTATGAATATCTTCCTCCAGCAAATGACCCTATTACTCCTCCAAGCATTTACCTACCACGTCACTTGTAACAACTACTCAATACAAAACAACTCTTCCCTCACCCATAAATCCACATCCATTATCTTTCCCATCCCTTCTACATACTCCCTAACGATAAGCCCCACCCTATTCAACACCACTGCCACTACGTATACCCTTCTTAAACCCAACACCTACCTGTTATTACCCACAAATACGTAATAATACTGCAAAAGATAGTGAAAATACTACAAAAAAAAACAAAGTGAACTATTAAATGATGGCGATATCCACCCTAACCCAGGTCCATATGATACAGATCCTCCTACTAATACACAACCTCCCAAACTAACTCAAATCAATACCAGACCAGCAAATAGTCTATTCCTCCTAAATCTAAATATCAGGAGCGTCAATAAAAAGATATATGAGCTTCATACTCTAATCTCACAATATCTCCCAGATATAATCAGTTTAACGGAAACATGGCTAAAACCAATTACCAAGGCTACAGTGATCCTACCACCTGGATACAGTATCCTTCGGCAAGATAGACTAAAGAAGAAAGGTGGAGGCATTGCTCTACTTTATAAAAATACGCTATCCATAGCTAAAACTGAGTTGACTTTGCCCCCCTTGGACAAGGCAGAAATACTCTTTACTAAGCTAAAAATAGGTAACAACAAAACTATCAACTTAATAACAGGTTATATCCCCCCAGGCAGTAATATCCCCATCATGGAAAATTTACTACAATGGCTATCACAAACCTTGCCACAAGAAAATATTCTATTAGGGGACTTTAATATTGACTGGCTCACATGCTCTTCCCTGGCTCCCACTAATCATATCAACCTACTTACCTTCTCTCAATTAATCAAAGAACCCACTAGAGTCGACAAAAAAAGTAGTAAAAGAGAAACACTTTTAGACTGGATTTTACTAAACAAAATACCTTGCTCATATTTAGCAGGTACCCTTCCTGACTCACTAAGCGACCATCAAACTACCTTCCTACTCAGATATAACTCCCACCACCCCCAAACTCCAAACAACAAGAAACAAAAAGCACTTCAACTTGCCAAACGTCTTACAAGATCTAAAGCTCTACAACTGGTCCCAACTGTATTATCTACCCCTAGACGAAGTTATCAAACACTTTAACTGTACTTTCCTAGAGACACTAAATAGGCAGCCCCTGCAAGAACTACCAGAGTTAAATCCAAAACAGTTCCATGGTTAACAAGGGAAATGAGGCAAAAAATAAAAGAAAGGAATAGAGCCTGGACAGCCTGGAGGTCCAACAAAAACCCAGGAACACAGCAAGCATACTAACAGATAAGAAATCTTACTAAGAAACTAGTAATGCAAGATAAAAGAAATTACTTTATAACTCATCAAACCCAACACTCGAACAATCCAAAAACATTCTGGGCAGGCTTAAACAGGTTACTACACCCTGGAAAAACCACTATCCCACCCCCAACAACAGGCCTAACAAAAGAAAATATAGCTGAATCATTTAACTCATTCTTTACTGAGACTGTACTTGCCCTTGCCCAAAACCAAACCTAAACAAGTACTACAAGTGCCCCCCCGAAACCTAACAGCAGCCCCACATTTAAGCTGCAACCCACCTCAACCTCCTATATAAGAAAACTACTATCCCAACTAAAACCAACAACACTTGGAGCAGATTCCCTCCCCAATGAATTCTTAAAACTAGCAGCAAATGAAATAACTAAACCAGTCTCAATCCTAATAAATCGATCCATCTCAGAAGGTTTAGTACCCTTGATCTGGAAAACTGCCTATGTCATACCCCTACACAAAGGGGGAAATTCTTATGACATATCTAACTACAGACCAATAGCAATATTATCCCCACTTGCTAAAATATTAGAAAAATGTATTCACCATCAATTAATGACACATCTTATTGATCAAGAGCTCATATCTCATACACAGCATGGGTTTCGGCCAGGACATAGCACAACCACAGCCCTGCTAGCATTCATAGATACCATTAACCACAACAGGAATAATGGTAAGCTTTCTTCAGCCCTCTTCCTAGACCTATCAAAGGCCAGGACATGGCACAACCACCGCCCTGCTAGCATTCATAGATACCATTAATCACAACAGGAATAATGGTAAGCTTTCTTCAGCCCTCTTCCTAGACCTATCAAAGGCATTTGATATGGTTAACCATGAAAAACTAATCTCCCATCTTGTAAACCTAGGATTAGATAACTTATCAGTCTCCTGGTTTAAAAACTACCTCTCCAATAGACAACAGGCAGTACTATGGAACAATAACTTGTCTCCACTCCTACCGGTAACACTCGGAGTACCTCAGGGATCTATACTAGGCCCCTTGCTGTTCTCAAGTTTTACAGATAATCTCCACTCAGTTGCAAAAAGTTCAAGCCTTATACAATATGCAGATGATTCATCTATAATATGTAGCGCCCCTACTTTACCAGACCTCCACAAAAAGACACAGGATAACTTTCACTCAGTGGAAACATGGCTCACTGAGAATGGCTTGATACTCATCCCCCAATAAAACAAGCTCCTGCTATTTCATCCATCAACTATAATTGCCGCCACCTGCACCTTTACTATCCACTCAAATAACGGTACCCCCATGTCACCTGAAGCCCAGACAAAACTACTAGGTATTACTATTGACAACAAGCTCAAATTTGATGTACACATTAATTTGGCCATTAAAAATACTAACAAAAAGCTAGATAGCCTCTACAAACATAAAGCATTCCTGACCCATAATGCTAGAGCTACAATTGCACGTACAAACCTTCTCTCAATATTACTGTATGTCTCACCCATCTTGATTAACTTATCCAAAATCGAAATCAATAAAATGACAACCTGCTATAATCAGATAGCCAAATTTGCCAACAACAGCTCCTACAGAACACATCACTGCCTAAGCCTAAAGCAATTGGGCTGGCTTGAACTACCTAACTTACTTATTTATAGTCAGCTACTCACAAGCTACTCTATCAGCAAAATATATCACCTTCACTGGCTAACATTGTCCAACAATATTCCTGTCCTAGGCAGCTCCGCTCAACTGACAAATTACAGTTAGCTGTTACTAGATCCAACAACCATGCTGGTGACTCCCTTTACTCTTCTTATGTGGCCAAAATCTGGAACTCCCTGCCTACATCCATATCCCTGATAACCTCCCTACCTACATTTAAAAAAGCTATCTGCAACTACCTCAGCAACAAATGGCTATGTCCCTGTTCAACTCCAGACTAATACCTGATCCACTCCAGTACTGTTATAACTATTGTCCTAAACTAGAGTCCAAACTGTTACCTGCATATAAATGTATACCACATCAGAGGTATGATGACATGCACGTAACAGTGTTAGCATGAACAATGTAAAACTGTTTATTGACTATTGTAAACTGTATCTGTAGTTTATACCTATAAGTGTCAATAAATAGATACCCTAATGGATCTAGATGAAATATGTACCCAAGTTTGTCTCTATGTTCTGTAAAATTGTCTCTTTGGAGCTTTTCTCCCCGGGCCTCCACTGAAAATGGCCATGTATCCAGCTGAACTATCCCGGTTAACAAATGTAAAATGTTGTTGTGTCTTTTGGCTTTTCCCGGTTAGGTGTCGCCACCGCGAAACTCCGGTCCGCTAATGATTGGCAGTAGATTTTTACATGCCAAGTTGCCGGCCCTGATGCACAACCTTCAACGAAGGTACGCCCATTCACACATGTCTCCACACAGAAGATGCTCTAGCTAAGAATCGAACAGGACGTCTTACTGTGAGGCAACAATGCTACAGCAGCACCACCACCGCAGTACAAATGTAAAATAAAGTAAATAAATAAATTTATTTCTGTTCTGATTTTATCAAATTTGTACACGAGTACTTTTTAATAAAAGTGCAGGCTCAATGTTCCACGCTTTGTCACAAAATTTCCCAAACTGTGCATTTATTCCAAGATTTGGGTATCACTGTTAATCTGGAAAAATCAGATCTTCATCTCAGACCAGGAAATTTTTAAGAGCCAATGTTTATCATTTTGATTGCTGTTATAGTAACCTTAGATCTGATTATGTCAATTTTCATTAGTTCCTCAACATGTGGGTTTGGTTCAGATCTGATCCTCAGATGTGACTCGGACACTTTTTACAGCTCGTGGATACTGCAAACTCTTGAGCTCCTCCCTTACCCATAGTGCTCTAGTCCCCTTCCATATCTAAGATCTCGTTTGCTACCTTCACATACGGACATGGGGGCAGTTAGCTCTCAAGCATTTAGTGAGGGATAAAAGTTTAGTGTTATAATTTTCTTTCTTTGATATGTTGTTTATCTTGTACTTTTAATTTAGTCTAAGCTAACCTCCCGTTGTTGGTAGTTTTTCATCCAACTTTCTCTTTTACCGTTACAGTAATTCTTTTACCATTGTTGGTAGTTTCTTTTCTTTTCTGACTTGTAAAAAAAAAAAAAAAAAAACCTTTTCTACCTTATTGTCCTTTGTTAGTTCAGGTATAATAGTTGATTATACTTTTTGAAACCCAAAGGTATTAAGAGTGTGGGCACAAGATCCCTTTATCTGATGCCCATGACTCCTGTGTCTGTTGTTTGGGCCCTGCCCATTTGAAAGTCCCTTGCGACATATGCAAGTCCTTTAATCTTGGGGCTTTGGTAGACAGAAAAAATAAACTGATTTTGAAGGGACTTCGAACAACTTTTTCAGAGTCACTGGCTGGGGCTCATCCCTCCAAGGCAAGCCAAAAAGAGTTGAGAAACTACTACCAGAACCTAATGGATCCTCCACTCCTGTGTCAAATCCGACCAAGGAGTCAGCCTGGAAGATCTTTAAATGATTGGACCCAAAGACCAAATCCTCAGATCCGATGGTTTGAGATATAAGTTATGCTCTTTCAATCTGGTTCTTTCAGAGTCAAAAGAATTTCCCAGACCTGATATGGATCCTCTGTGGACCCTGTCCCCTCTCAGCAACCATTCTCGCTTTTAGAGCGGTACCATCACTCTAGGCCCCCTTCATTAGCTGCTTCTTCCCATTCTTCCACAAGTCTTAGAGGCAGATGTGGATAGAATGATGAGGAAGTTTCTCTTGACACAGATACAAATGGGAGTTATCCCGGCTCCTACCCCTTTGGGTCAGGACACCATTATTAGTATTACTCCACCCATATTGGCTCCTTCTCCAATCCATTCTTTGGCTTTGGAGCCCTTGGATTCAAGTCTTCCTGGACCATCTGTTTCGAATCCAAAGATTGGTGCATCTTCAGTTCCGATACCTTCTGTGAGTGGACTGGCTCTTTAGCGTGTCTGAGATGGATGACTCTTGGAGTAGAAGGGCTGTTGTTGGCTCTGAGGTGCTAGAGTTGACTCCAAAGCTGCTGGAGCCATATCTGCCCCTTGGGGCATCATCACTGAAGAGCTCGGCTCCGACTTCTGCTTTGGTTGGACTGCCTTTGGGTCAGAGGGTGCCGATGGTCAGGAAGCATGTCTTCTCTGTTCCATTGGTTTCCTTTTCCCAGGGTATTCTGCCTTTGAGGTGGTAGAGTGTTCTCTTCTAGAGTACAGATGATTCCATCCCCTCTGCCATCTGGTTCCCGTATGTCCTTGTGCCTTGAGCCTTCTCACTCTGCTCCACAGGGACAGCCAGCCCAAAGTCTCTAGACTACCCAGCAGGGTATCCTTATATCTTCTAATACTTTTCTTGAGCAAACCGCTGAAGAAATCCTTAGGAAGAGAAAGTGCAAGAGGAGGAACTTAAGACTCCCTAAGGAGTCAATCATAGAAGATACTAATTTCGATGAAGGGGAGGGGTCCCCAAGATCACTACCTGACGATGTCTCCTTTGGAGACATTTTTGGAGATCCTTAAGCAAAGGGGTGGTTGGTCTGCTGATAACCCTTCCAAAGAAGAATTGGTATTCCTGGAGGCATTTTGGTCTGGCCCATCTACTTCCAGGTGACTCTGACCAATGATGAGGTCATTGATTTGATTTGATTTTGTTGGCAGCCATGGAAGGAACCCGATTCTGGTGAGCCAATCCCTAAGAGACCAGATAGGATCCTGGCACTACCAAAGGGGAAAAAGTTCTGGAGCAAAGGAGTACCAGTAGATGCAATGGTCATAGTGGTGGCACAAAGAAAGAACTCGCAGAGTAGAGTTCATCTCTTCATCCCCCCTACAGGGAGTCTAGGGTGTTAGACAAATTTGGGAAGTGTGTTTATGTTTCAACTACTTTTGCACTTAGATTGCTGAATTATACGTTGCAGTTCACCAGACTACAGAAGGATTTGATTAAAGAACTCCCCAAATCCCTCTCAGGAGCAGTAACTGGCTGAGGCACAGACTTCCGTGGCCTCACAGTTGTCTACCTTACAGTCCATTGCAAATTCATCCATGAGGCTCATTTCAAATACACCTGAAGGTACCTTTAATGGTGGCAGGTTCAGGCACTTCCATTAGGAGACCTGCCTGGATGCTCTTGTATGATTTTGCAGAGAGCTTCAAGTCATCCTTCATCATTGTACCTTTTGACAGAAGTTCTTTGTTTGGCCCTAAAGTTAGAGACACTCTCCAGGTGTGAGCTGGATGGTAAGACCCTGTCTGCAGTAGACACCTTCTCTAGGAATCAACAAGCTGGTCAGAAAATGTGGTTCAGAAAGTCCCAGGGTCCTTTCCATGATCCATGTGGAGATTGTTCCCCCAGTGGCAGAGGAAGGAATTCTAATGGAAGATGCTGCCTTCTTGGCAGAGGATGCCCGCAGAATCAGAGCTCCAGAGATTCCTTCTCTAATAGACCCTACCAGTGCTCCTGAAAGGAGGCCTGATTGTCCACTTCTGGAGGCAGTCAAGGGTTATCTATCCCTGCAATAGAGTCTGGCTAAACATTACAAAAGATACATGGGTGCAAAGGATTATTTCCAGAGGTTATATAATTCCATTTTCCTTACTCCCTCCTTCAAAGGTAAACAGAATTCCCAATATTCCACCCAGTCAGAGGAAAGCAGCAGATGTAGGAATAAAAAAGCTGCTGGAAAAAGAGTCATCCATCAGGTCTCCCCAGACCAGTATGAACCTGTAAGTTACTCAAGATTCTTTTTAGTGCCAAAGAAAATGGGACTGGAGACCAATTTTGGATCTCGGCAATCTGAACAAATCAGTTCAGAAGACAAAGTTCCAGATGGTACTGTTCAGTCCATTTTGTCTTTCTTGCACAAGGACAACTGGATGTGCTTATTATATTTTCAGGATGCATACCATCACATAAAAATGAACAGGCGATCCAGGAGATACCTACTGTTCTGGCTAAGAGCGAGTCATTACCAATTCAGAGCACTGCCCTTTGGCCTCTCCCACAGTTCCTAGGGTGTTCACCAACTGCATGGCAGTAGTAGTTGCTGACTTGAGACTGCAAGGATTCTGTGTTTTTCCTTACTTGGATGACTGGCTCATAACCACTCCAACCTTGCATCAAGAGATTAAAGCAAGAAATTATGTACTCCAGTTGTGCTCTCACCTAGGCATTACCATAAATCTCAACAAATCTCAACTAGAGCCAACTCAAGTGCTAGAATTTATAGGAGCCTCGTTCGACACTGTATCAGTGACAGCCTCCCCTCCCTTTCCAAGAGCAAAAATGATTTGATTTCAAGTCCAAAAGATAATTAAAAACTCCTCACCGTCAGCCCAACTAATTCTTCAGGCTTTGGGTCCATGTCTGCAGCCATAATTCTGGTTCTTTTGGTAAGATGCCATTTGAGAATTCTTCAGTGGACCCTGGTAACTCAGTGGTCCATCCCATACCAACCTTTGTCCACCATGATCCAAATAAGTCAGGCATGCAAAAGGTACCTCATATGTTGGATTTGTTTAGAACTCATTTTACAGAGTCACCCTTTTATACTTCCTGAGCCCGAGGCCACTGTGACCACAGGCGCATCCCAATTCAGGTGTGGGGAGGGGCCCTTCCTAGGAATGGTAGTCCAAAGCATCTGGTCCCCAGAAGAGGCCAACATGCATATCAATGTCCTACAGATGAGAGCAGTTCTCCTAGCATTGCAGACTTTTCAAGACTCTCTCCCTTCAGGGACTGTTGTGATTCAGACAGATGTGTCAGTAATCTGGTACATCAACAAACAAGAAGGCACCATATCTCACCCCTTATGTCAAAAAGCTCCGAGTGCGGCAGTGGGCAATCTCATCCAGTTGATGTACATTCTGCAGAAATGCAATGTAATAAACAAGTTGAGCAGGTCCATTCTATTGCATCATGAGTGGTCTCTCACCAAGAAAATTGTGGGGAAGATATTCCATAAGTGGGGCCAGCCATGATGCGACCTCTTTGCGTCTCCTGTCAAGAACAAGTGCAGCAAGTTTTTTGCCGTGATCCCCCCATGGGAGGAGTCATTGAGAGAAGCTCTCCTTTACAGTTAGCACTCTGTCTCCTCTGTGCTTACCCACCAACTCCTGTGATCCCCAAGTTTCTTCAGAAAGCATCTCGATTGAAGAGAACAGTAATCCTCACTGACTCTTATTGACCTTGTCATATTTGGTTCCCCTTTCTTTGGCCTCATCTAGTTCATCCTCCTTGGATCCAATTCCAGACCTGCTGTCTCACCCGACAGACTTGATTCACGGACATTTTCGTCCTAAAGTTGACAGCATCATGATTTCTCCAATTCCATTGATAGCTAGAGGGACCTGGCTCTCCGATCCTGTCCATCACATTCTTTTTTCTTCCCACAATGCTTCCACTAGGAAGATTTACAAAAGTAAATGGAAAAGATCTGTCTTTTGGGCACAACAGAAAAACACTGATTCCTTTTCAGCACCATTACCCACAGTTCTTGAATTTGTGGCTGCTATTTTTAATGAAGGGGCTAGTTCCTCAATGGTAAATGTACAGTTAGATGCTATTTCTAATTTTCATGTTGGAGCTGACATTTCTACCTTCGCTTTATCACGACTCTGTAAAGCATTTATAAAAGGAACCTTTTCACTAAGACCTCCCTATAAATATCCTAGTCCACTGTGGGATTTAAATTTAGTGTTACAAGCCCTGACTCGATCACTATTTGAATTGGCTGGAAGATGTGAATTAAAGTTTTTAACTTGGAAAACTATATTTTTGGTAGTCATAACATCAGCTAGGAGAGTTTCAGAACATCAAGTCTTATCTTCTAAACTTCCTTATTTAATTTTTCATAAAGATAGGGTGTCCTTACAAACCAGTCCATCCTTTCTTCCTAAGATGATGTCAGGATCCAACATTAATCAATCTGTCAACCTTCCTGTCTTCTTTCCGAATTCCTCAAACAAAGGGGAGTACATTTTATATTTGTTGGATGTTCACAGAGAATTACATTTCTATCTGCATAGAACTGAAAAATTCAGAAAATCAGATCCGTTATTCATCTCCTTTTCAGAATCAAGATTAGAAAAGCCAGTTACCAAAATAACTTTAGCCAAATGGCTAACTGATTGCATTTTCTTTGTCTACACCAAATTGTTTTTACCCCTGCCAAAAGCCTTGATGACTCATTCAGCTAGATCCATGGCAACCTCTTCAATATTTCTTTCTAGATCTTCCATGGATGATGATTGTGCTGCAGGTTCTTGGGCTAATCCTCATACTTTTATTACTCATTACAAAGTTGATCTGATCTCTAGGGGGAAAAGCAGCCTTCGGCTCAACAGTACTCAGGAATATCCTTTCTTAGAGTTCACTTGGGACTCTGGTAGCTAGGGACTCTGTCCCGCATATTGAGGGAAGAATGAAAATTGACATAAGATAAAGAAGTTATTTACTCACTATAACTTTCCATCTGTGTTATCCATTTTCATTCTTCCTCAACGAGCTTCCCTCCAACCACCTACCTTTTTTGTTCATGACTGCTGAAAGAATGTGGAGGTACCATGAGAACTAAAGTTCCTGTTTTTTGGGCTCCAGATAGTGGTTTCTTATGCAACCATTATTTCTTGCATTGTTATTTAGCTGTAAAGAGCAGCAAACAAGATCTGAGTTATGGACAGGGACTAGAGCATTGTGGGTAAGACAGAAGCTCAAGAGATTGCATATCCACGAGCTGTAAAAAGTGACCAAGTCAGATCCAAACCCACATGTAGAGGAAGAATGAAAATAGACAACACGGATGGAGTGTTATGGTGAGTGCATAACTTCTTGTGTGGGTTATCACCTGCACAGGATATAACATATGTCCAGCTTCCAAAGTTTCAAGGCCACCTTCCATGTGACCAAATCATTAATTAACTTGAGCAGAGTCGAGGAAAAAAATACTGGTTTGGGCACAAAAGAGGAGACATTTGAGGATTAATGGTCAGGTAGCACTTTCATTTTCTGGGCTGAGAAGTTACTTTTGGGTGAAAAAATCTTTGTTTACTTTTACGACAGTAAGAGAACTTCTTTCTGTGAAATTATAACATGTTTTTATTACTGACGCATGACTTTTGCTAAATTTTAAAAAGAAGTGTGACTTTTTACTTTTGTGGGAATAGTTAAAACTAAATTAAAACTACCTTTTCATTTGTAAAGATTGTGTTATTTTACTTTTGGCAGCTGAGGAGCATGCTCATAGTGCCTTTTACTGTGTTTTTGGATGGAAAAAGTAACTTTTTTACTATTTACTTGTTTTACTGACTAATGCTGCCATTCTTCCATGGGAATCCAGCATCTTTTTCAGCTTTCCCATGGAACAACATACCCTTTCCTTAAATCTTCCTTCTGTCAGCCACAAAAAAAGAAGAAAATGTAATGCCTTGTCACCACAGCAGGCTGCTAAAGTGCCTTAGATGCAGATGGGATGACTCTACTGTGGCCATATCTGGTTCTTCAGACCACTCATCTTTTTTCTTGGTTTCCTGTGGTGTAGTCCCTAGAGCCACTATGGACTTGGGGGTTAGATACAGCTTCTGCGGCTGTTGGATTGCCCTTGGCAGGCAAGGGATCGAGACTATTGTTGGTCCTGGGACAAAGATCATCAAATTTATCTCTGCCTAGCCAGACTGGATTATACAACCCTAGGGAGGTTTTGCTTGGAAAAAGTGGGTTTTCTCCTTCAGAAATTCCTGTCAAAAAGAGGCACATACTTAGATATATGTCTTCTGTCTCAGTTGTATTGGACAGGAATGACTTTGTGGCTTGGCTAAAGGTTTAGTCCAGGTTCTTGACATTTCTAGATGTTTACTACAAGAGAAAAGGGGCTTCTTCATTTTCTCAGCAGGTTCAAGATTTTGAACCACAAAATGAGTGTGAAGGGACAAATTCTGTTTTTTTTTTTCTCCTCAGGTTTCTGATTCAAATTCTGATGAAAGTGTGTTCTCTGCCAGTTTCTTTGAAGGATTCTCTTTTTCTGGAACTATTTCCAGAATGAATCAGTTGTTTCAATGGGAACATAATGATTTTCAACTGCCTTCAAAGAAGTGTTATGATTTATTTCAATTGGATTTTCCTTACCCTATACCAGATGTTCTTCATGTTTCACTGTTGCAGTCATTACATTTGGGTTATCCCTGTCAGGATAGCCCTTGGCCGGACCGAATACCAGAAGCTTAGTATTTTTGCGTCAGTTGCTGTCACTTTAGGACAGACGTCAGGTTGTCAGTAGTATAAAGTAAGGCAGCCGACGCCATTACATCAGTCTTTCTTGCCGCGTTGCCCGAAGCAGAAGCAGTTCGCACGAGTGCCAGCTGGCCACTACCTGAGTTTCGTCTTCCAAATTGAAGCTGAAGCCTTTTAAAGCTAAGTACCCTGTTGGGGATCCATTTTTCTTGCACTAACCCATGTCAGAAAAAGTTAACAATTGTCTCGGCTGTGGAAAGCAATTACTGCATCACTTGCTTAGGCCCAAACCATGACGTCCCCCGCTGTCGCTTTTGTGCTTTGTTCAACACCAGAACTATATGTCGTCCGGCCCTTATTGTAGCTAGATATTTTTGCTTGCAGTCCTTGAATTCTGATATGGCTTTGGTAAGCCATCCAACAGCAGATCTTCCGAAAAAATATAAGGATAAAGACAGAGACCGCACAGGTCCAAACTTACCGACGATGCTTCCGTTAAGCTAGTCATCAGTTCTCCGGTCCTCAGTGAGGTGCTTTCGCAGCCCCTGATGCCCGCTTCTATGGATTTGGAGGCCGCTACTGAGACCCTTTTGGAGTCCAGTATGCCTCAAAACTCTTCTTCGACTAAGGATCCTGCGGTTGTCTCTCCCTTGGATGGGTCTGGAGCTGCTGAGCAGGCACCGGCTTCAGAGGAAGTACTTTGTACTACCGATTCTCGACACAAACAAACTTCTTTCATGTCTACTGTTCTTTCGAAAACTACCGAGTTTCTAAGGCCCAGGGTACGAACCACACCCAAGAAACTGACGATCCAATCTCAGGCACCTGCTTCCTTGCCTCAGTCTCAAATGCTTAAAATGGCGGAAGACCTTATCATGCTAATCAGGGGAAGCCAAGCTACCCCTTCCAAAAGAAAAAGATCTGTCCCCAGTAGTTTTGTCTGAACAGGAGTCTGATGACTCTGATGTTTCTGAATATCAAGACATGCAACCCCTCTGTGAGGATTCTGATGCAGAGGACTCCATTCCTTCAGCCTCTCCCTCCGAGGACTTTTCGTTTGGGGAAACTCTTCGTACCTTAAGGGAGCATTTCCAATGGGAATGTCAGGACTACCCTCAGTCCAGAAAAGAGACTCAGGGAATTCTTAGATCTTACACAGCACAGACCCCTGGCCATCCCCCCAGTCCTGGATGTTGTGGACGATGTTTTTATGGAATCTAGTTTGTCTCCTGACACCCTCCCTCCTGCACCCAGAAAACCTGACGGGTATTAGAGTCCCTGACTCGTACAAATTTCTTTTCAAAAATCCTACTGCTGACCCTGAGGTAATTTCTCAAGGGCCAAAAGGAATTAAAGCAACCTCTGCTACGAATCCCACCCCCTCAGATAGGGATTCCTGAGCACCAGACAGATGGGTTAAAAAAGTATACGCCTCTGCTACTCTTGCTATCAGAGCACTAAATTGCCAGTTCCATATGCTAAAATTTCAGCAACATACCATGGAACTCCTCAAACAGAAAGTGTGTTCCTTTCCAGCTTGTGCAGAATCTAAAGAGTTGTCACAACAGTTAATGCATTCTGCAAGCCAAGTAACTAAGCACACCTTACACTGTGGTTTTGACACCCTAGAAGCTTCTTGCAGGGCAGCAGTCACCAGTTCTGTCCTTAGAAGGCATGCATGGCTTAAGGAACATCTCTTGCCAGACCATGTTAAATCTTAATTGTTGGATGCACCCTTGCACAAAGACAACTTATTTGGCACTAAAGACAAACTCGGTATTAGAAACAAACTAAGTAAACCAAAAAACGGATCCAACACGCCACTGAAGACTAAACACAGGTTTAATTGGGATAAACGTGAAGCGCTTTTCATCGCTCAAATTTTGAGCAACTTCCTCAGACTGACAAACCAAAGTTCATTAACATATTTATACTCTCACGTCACTAACATCTTAAATGAGAGTGTCAATTAACAAAATTCATCAAGTTAAAAAATCCGTCATATAAAAACCAGTCATACAAAAACTTCCCCAACTAATAGCAGCAACAAAGTCTATACACATATATATAATAGACTAGACTAACATGTTATATACTTGTATCCCTCAAAATAAATTTATAAACAACAAGTATGCAGTACTTTAAGAAAAACAACACATTTTCTTATATTAGTAAACCTAAGTCTATACTCAAATTCGCTAGTAAGGTGGTATAATGATTTGCAAATACAAAAATCTTACAACATCCTGTAAAGTAAGTAAATTAAAATTAAAATGAAATAAGAATAAAAATAGAATATAATATAATATGTATATGTATACCACTAATATCATAGTGTGGATACAGTTTGAATAAGTCAAAATATTGATCTAAAGTCAGATTAGTCAAACGCTAGAATAATCTGCTTACTTGTACTAATGAGCATAGTTAAAAACTAATTAAATACATAAACAAGGACATAAGTAAACGTTCAGAAAGCTCAGAACAACTGTTAAGGAAGAATCCTTAAATACAAATAACTAATAAATATCTAAGTAAATATATAAAAAAGTATATAAAAATCTAAGTAGGTGTATGAGGGTATAAAGGGTATAAAATATGTAGAGTATGTAAAACAGACTGAAGACTAAGTCAAAGAAGGTGAAGTAAATTATAAACAGGGCTCTACGTAAATAAATACTTGGATCACTTAGCTACGATTCAGACTTCTAAGTTTAAGTAAGCAGCCTATATTGCAATGGTCGTTTAAACCTGGATAACAAAAGGCATTAGTACGCCATTGCCAAGTAAGTTCTCGCTCTTCTAACAGTAAGTTATATGGCCCGCCTCTAATATTAGTCTGGATCTGATCCAGTGCTGTAAATTTGAAACTATGCCCTGGATTAGTGGATATGTGTTTAACTAGAGCATTTTCAACTTTATTGTTCTGTATGGCATATGTATGCTCATAAACTCTTTCTTTAAACTGTCTTTCAGTCTTCCCTATGTAGAAAGCTGAACAAAGTGTGCATGAAGCCACATATACTATTAGTTTAGAACAACAGTTTAATTTGTATCTAATTCCATACTTCTTGTCATTAATAGTTACCCACTCTCCACTGTACATGTGTTTACACATACTACAATTCTCACATATTTTCATTCCCTTCTTTCTGCTAAAATTCTTAATAGGATTGTTTTCTAAAATGTTTTTCAAGTTATAACCCCTTCTGTAAACAACTCTAGGGTAGTTAAACAATTTGTTAGAAATGCTCTTATCTTGTTGGATTAGTGACCAATTTTTAAGTAACAATTTTTTAATAAGGTCACTGTCCATATTAAAAGTAGTAATAAAACTAGTTTTGAACTCGTTACTAAGTTGAATTTTACTATCTAGGCCATCTGTCTCTTCTGAGGGGTGTAATTGACAGTCTGCTGTTGTAAAGTGTATACTCTGACCAAAAGACTGGTTTAAAATGGGAACAATGGTACCGTTAAGTCTTTTAAATTTCACTTCCTCGACAATTTCTTCAAGAAAGTCAAGCGGGTAACCTCTCTCACTAAAGAAATTAGTAAGTAATTCACATTCAGTATCAAAGTCTTTGCTATAAGTAGTCATTCGGGCTGCTCGTATCAATTGGCCCTTAACTATAGACTTTTTCTGTGCTGTTGGGTGAAGACTAGTAAAGTGCAAGTAAGAGTTGCAGTAGGTTTCCTTTCTATGTATTTTAGAAAAATATTGATTGTTAACAGTGTCTTTAGATAAATTCACATCCAAATAGTCAATGGAAACTAGTTGAAAATTAGAAGTGAATCTAAAGAAATCTGTAGTGTTATTAAGAAAGTTTAATAACTTGTCTGCTTTTCTTTGGTTACCCTCAAAGAGAATGAATATATCGTCCAAGAAGCGAGTATAAAACTTAATGGAAGAAGACCATACATTGTTGTTAAAAATAAACTGATGTTCCCAATATGCCATAACTGTATTTGCTAAACTGGCCCCACATGGCGACCCCATTGCCACGCCACATTTTTGCAAATACAGTTTGTCATTGAAAGTAAAAAAGTTGTTGGTCAAGATAATGTCAATCAAGGTTGTTACTGTGAATATTTCATTCGTTGAAGCTCCTTTTTTGTTTAAAAATAAGTTAACCCACTCTATAGCCTCTAAGTGAGGGATTGACGTGTATAAATCAATAACGTCAATAGTGACGAAATTGTGTTCTTCATTATATATTATACTATCAAAATTTCTCAAGAATGACCATGAATCTTTACAAATTTGAACTTCAGTAACTAAATATTTTTTTAGAATACTGTCCACTAGTTTAGCTGATGCATATGTTATAGAGTCTCGGCCATCTATAAGTGGTCTAAATGGGGGGTTAGAAATATTTTTATGTATTTTAGGTGTTGCAAACATTATTGGGATCCTAGGCCAGTTGGTACTAATATAGTGATAACTGTCTATGTCGATATAACCGTCCATAAATAAGTCACTGTAGTAACTTTTAATCATTCTATATGCGGTGTTTACTTCATTTAAGGATACTTCCTTATATGTGTCGTTTGCTAAAATATTTTCTACTCTATCAATGTAGTCAAAGTTGTTAAATAGAGTAATTCCCCCACCTTTGTCAGGTTTAATGGCTCTAATATTAAGTGTTTTAAAGGTAGATAATGCTGCATGTTCTTCCTTACTGATGTTACTTCTCTGCCTAATATTTCTATATATTCCAGAGTATGCATTATTACAAATACTACGCAAGTCTAATTCCATAATTTGTTCAAATGTAGACAATGTAGGATGTAACATAGGGTTATATTCACTCACTAACTTAAGTGGTTGCTTAACTGATGGGACATGTTCCAAAAGAATACTAAGATTGAGTTTCCTAACAAATAATTTGGTGTCCTTAATACACTGTACCAAATCCATACTTTTAGCAGGTACAAAAGATTGTCCCCTAGAGAGGATTTCAACTAGAGAAGGTTCAATGTTTATACATGAAAAGTTATAAATCACAAAGTCCCCTGCTTTATTATACACAATCTCAGGGGTATTCGCTTCCCGGTCTATCTCTTCGGTTTGTGTGTTGGACCGAATTGGTTTTTTGATTGTTGTTGTTGATAAAAGTTCTGCTGGTTATTATGGTTATAATTGTTAACATAATGTCTCTTAGGGATAGCACCCGAATTCTGTCTATCATAATTGTTGCCTTGGTTTGATGAAGTAGTCGGTTGGCCACCCTGATAGTCCCTTTTAGGTGTAAATTGTCTTCCGTTTCTCAAACGGCCAGCCCAGGTGTTGTTATTTCTATTATTCGGTCTGTCCGTCAAAGTCCTTGGGTCAGGTTCAAGACTGGTATCTTGTTCATCAATAAATGTCTCTAAAGTGCCAGAATCATTAACTGTAATATCAGTGGAAGCATTTAGAGACCCTGGTGGTTTAGGGTATGCTTTTCTTTGGTCATACGCAAGTCTGTCTCTAGTAAGTTTTTTATTTTTAGTAAATTTTAATTTATTAAGAAGTTGATCAATAGATGAAAAAATTCTATCATAGTCGAATCTATATCTGGTAAATTCTAAATGATTCGTAATGAAACTGTTCAGTGTCTCGACTTCTTTACTAAGTTCCGTTATTTGGAGTCTGTAATGTTTAGTCATACACTCCATAAGTGCAAAACCTTGTTCATTAAATAAGTTCATTAACTCAATGTGAAATAAAGAGTTAGACAGCAGTCCAGTTGGGTAGACATGGTGCCTTAAACCTTTAGGCACAATCCGCAGTCTACAACACTCTTGGAAGTAGTTAACTTCCAGCTGGAGTTTTTTTATTTTCAACAGTTTAACGTCTAAAAGTTTCAGGTTATTTGTAAATTCTTTCTCACTCACCTCCTGCGTGTCCGCGTTGGGAGCCGGTTGCTCCATATTGTTTTGATTGTTGAAGTTAAGGTTATAGGTGTTCTGAATCCAATCCTTAAAAACAGGAGCTCCAATAAGCCCCCCAACGCCGTTTGAACTAGGATGCCCATGTAAAGCAGGTTCAGCGGTGAGTTCAAGAGTATTGTTGTTAGCAACATGAACCTGGTTATTCTGTTCGCCAGAAGCAGAACTGCTTGTGTTAGCAAATAAAGGTTGCGTTTCGTTGTTAACTTGCAAAGAATTCAGTGTACTGGAAATATTCAAACCAGTAAATGTAGCTGGTGTACGTTGTCCTAAAGGGATGGAATCGGACAAGTTGCAGGTTTCCAGTACTTGCGAACTAGTAGAGTCAGCTGCACCAAGTTGGGAATCAAGACGGGATGAAAGCTTGTCGACCCTTTCCGTAAGAGCCAGAATCAAAGCTGTTAAGTTCATATCATCGTCACAGGGAGGTTTTTTTCTCGAAATATTTTGAGAAGGAGGAATTACTTCCTCGTCTTCACTTTGGCCGTTGGATGCCATGAGAACACGGAAGACAAACTCGGTATTAGAAACAAACTAAGTAAACCAAAAAACGGATCCAACACGCCACTGAAGACTAAACACAGGTTTAATTGGGATAAACGTGAAGCGCTTTTCGTCGCTCAAATTTTGAGCAACTTCCTCAGACTGACAAACCAAAGTTCATTAACATATTTATACTCTCACGTCACTAACATCTTAAATGAGAGTGTCAATTAACAAAATTCATCAAGTTAAAAAACCCGTCATATAAAAACCAGTCATACAAAAACTTCCCCAACTAATAGCAGCAACAAAGTCTATACACATATATATAATAGACTAGACTAACATGTTATATACTTGTATCCCTCAAAATAAATTTATAAACAACAAGTATGCAGTACTTTAAGAAAAACAACACATTTTCTTATATTAGTAAACCTAAGTCTATACTCAAATTCGCTAGTAAGGTGGTATAATGATTTGCAAATACAAAAATCTTACAACATCCTGTAAAGTAAGTAAATTAAAATTAAAATGAAATAAGAAATTATTTGTTAGGAAACTCAATCTTAGTATTCTTTTGGAACATGTCCCATCAGTTAAGCAGCCACTTAAGTTAGTGAGTGAATATAATCCTATGTTACATCCTACATTGTCTACATTTGAACAAATCATGGAATTAGACTTGCGTAGTATTTGTATATTCACAGTAACAACCTTGATTGACATTATCTTGACCAACAACTTTTTTACTTTCAATGACAAACTGTATTTGCAAAAATGTGGCGTGGCAATGGGGTCGCCATGTGGGGCCAGTTTAGCAAATACAGTTATAGCATATTGGGAACATCAGTTTATTTTTAACAACAATGTATGGTCTTCTTCCATTAAGTTTTATACTCGCTTCTTGGACGATATATTCATTCTCTTTGAGGGTAACCAAAGAAAAGCAGACAAGTTATTAAACTTTCTTAATAACACTACAGATTTCTTTAGATTCACTTCTAATTTTCAACTAGTTTCCATTGACTATTTGGATGTGAATTTATCTAAAGACACTGTTAACAATCAATATTTTTCTAAAATACATAGAAAGGAAACCTACTGCAACTCTTACTTGCACTTTACTAGTCTTCACCCAACAGCACAGAAAAAGTCTATAGTTAAGGGCCAATTGATACGAGCAGCCCGAATGACTACTTATAGCAAAGACTTTGATACTGAATGTGAATTACTTACTAATTTCTTTAGTGAGAGAGGTTACCCGCTTGACTTTCTTGAAGAAATTGTCAAGGAAGTGAAATTTAAAAGACTTAACGGTACCATTGTTCCCATTTTAAACCAGTCTTTTGGTCAGAGTATACACTTTACAACAGCAGACTGTCAATTACACCCCTTAGAAGAGACAGATGGCCTAGATAGTAAAATTCAACTTAGTAACGAGTTCAAAACTAGTTTTATTACTACTTTTAATATGGACAGTGACCTTATTAAAAAATTGTTACTTAAAAATTGGTCACTAATCCAACAAGATAAGAGCATTTCTAACAAATTGTTTAACTACCCTAGAGTTGTTTACAGAAGGGGTTATAACTTGAAAAACATTTTAGAAAACAATCCTATTAAGAATTTTAGCAGAAAGAAGGGAATGAAAATATGTGAGAATTGTAGTATGTGTAAACACATGTACAGTGGAGAGTGGGTAACTATTAATGACAAGAAGTATGGAATTAGATACAAATTAAACTGTTGTTCTAAACTAATAGTATATGTGGCTTCATGCACACTTTGTTCAGCTTTCTACATAGGGAAGACTGAAAGACAGTTTAAAGAAAGAGTTTATGAGCATACATATGCCATACAGAACAATAAAGTTGAAAATGCTCTAGTTAAACACATATCCACTAATCCAGGGCATAGTTTCAAATTTACAGCACTGGATCAGATCCAGACTAATATTAGAGGCGGGCCATATAACTTACTGTTAGAAGAGCGAGAACTTACTTGGCAATGGCGTACTAATGCCTTTTGTTATCCAGGTTTAAACGACCATTGCAATATAGGCTGCTTACTTAAACTTAGAAGTCTGAATCGTAGCTAAGTGATCCAAGTATTTATTTACGTAGAGCCCTGTTTATAATTTACTTCACCTTCTTTGACTTAGTCTTCAGTCTGTTTTACATACTCTACATATTTTATACCCTTTATACCCTCATACACCTACTTAGATTTTTATATACTTTTTTATATATTTACTTAGATATTTATTAGTTATTTGTATTTAAGGATTCTTCCTTAACAGTTGTTCTGAGCTTTCTGAACGTTTACTTATGTCCTTGTTTATGTATTTAATTAGTTTTTAACTATGCTCATTAGTACAAGTAAGCAGATTATTCTAGCGTTTGACTAATCTGACTTTAGATCAATATTTTGACTTATTCAAACTGTATCCACACTATGATATTAGTGGTATACATATACATATTATATTATATTCTATTTTTATTCTTATTTCATTTTAATTTTAATTTACTTACTTTACAGGATGTTGTAAGATTTTTGTATTTGCAAATCATTATACCACCTTACTAGCGAATTTGAGTATAGACTTAGGTTTACTAATATAAGAAAATGTGTTGTTTTTCTTAAAGTACTGCATACTTGTTGTTTATAAATTTATTTTGAGGGATACAAGTATATAACATGTTAGTCTAGTCTATTATATATATGTGTATAGACTTTGTTGCTGCTATTAGTTGGGGAAGTTTTTGTATGACTGGTTTTTATATGACGGGTTTTTTAACTTGATGAATTTTGTTAATTGACACTCTCATTTAAGATGTTAGTGACGTGAGAGTATAAATATGTTAATGAACTTTGGTTTGTCAGTCTGAGGAAGTTGCTCAAAATTTGAGCGACGAAAAGCGCTTCACGTTTATCCCAATTAAACCTGTGTTTAGTCTTCAGTGGCGTGTTGGATCCGTTTTTTGGTTTACTTATTTGGCACTAAGGCAGAGGAGGTCTTAAAAAACATGGAAGAAAAAGCTAAATCTATGCAGACAGTTAAGGATTTCTTACAGGTCCACCCAAGTTCAGCAGGCATTGCCTCTCCAAGCACTGGTCCTTTCCTGCTCCTACCAGGTCATTTCAGCCCAGACTCCATGGAAGTAGACCCCCCCTCCCCCCCCACAGACAGCATCTACAGGGAATGCAGAGATCAAAACAGTGGATTTCCACCACTTCAAAAACAGGGAATTCTAAGCCACCCCTTTATGGTGAGAACTCACAATGACTCTCCTCCCCCACCACCTCCCTCTGCCCACCTTCCCTTACCCCTAGTAGGAAAACTCTCCTTTTACATACCTGGGCCACCATTACAACGACCACTGGGTCCTCAACATTGTGTCCCAGGGACACAAATTTGTATTCCACACTCTTCCAACCCCAAAATGGTTCTCGTATCCTCCTCCAAAGCAGTGGGCAGAGGCGCAAAAGCAAGTCCTTTCCCTGCTCTCTATGAGGGCAATAGAGCACGTTCCTACAGAACAGAAAGGCCAACGTTTCTACTCCAGACTTTTTCTGGTACCCAGAAAAGAGGGCACCTGGCACTCCATCCTCGATCTATCCATTCTAAACACCTTCCTGGTGATACCAAAATTCAAAATGCTCACCCTGCAGCAACTACTGCTCATGCGCTCCAAGGATACTTGGCTAGCCAGCCTAGACCTAAAAGAGGTCTACCTCCACATTCTTATCAGGGAATTATGCAGGACATACCTACGTTTCAGGGCAGGATCTCTGCACTTTCAGTTCTCTGCACTTCCCTTTGGCTTATCCACTACTTCCAGAGTTTTCACAAAATGTCTGCCTCCGGCCATTGCCTTTTGCAGACAAAGGAATATCCAAATTTACCCATACTTAGATGACTGCCTAATTCAGGCCGACAGTCAGGAAAAGCTGCTCAAGCACCTGGCCTTTGTAAAGTCATTACTGACCTCCCTAGGGTACACTATCAACAAAAAGAAATCCAAACCAGTACCCACCCAAAGGATTATATTCCTGGGAAGCAAGCCTGGACACAGTATCCAGATGGCATTCCTTACTCCAGAAAAGCAAACATGCCTGACAGCCTACTTCTCTCAACTAGCCACCAGACCCCAGTTATCAGCAAGGAAAATCTTGCAAGCCCTGGGGTACATGGCATCTTGCATACTCCTCATTCCATATGCCAGACTGCATATGAGGAAACTTCAATGGTACCCAAAAAGCCTTTGGTGTCAACACTGTCAAGACCTGGGAACTCTTATACCAATGATACCTTGCTCAGGAAAGAATTTCTTTGGTGGGCAGCAACATGCTCCCACAACAAGGGACCACCCTTCTCACCACCCCTTGCCACCCAGACCCTCACCACAGACGCATCTGACTATGCCTGGGCTGCACACCTGGATGGCAGGTGCATACAGGGCCAGTGGAGCCCACAGCAAATGCATCTGCACATCAACCTAAAAGAGATGTTAGCTGCCTAGCACACATTGACAGTTTTCAGGCCCCTTCTCTCCTGATCAAAATAGACAACAACATTGTGATGTGGTATATCAACAAGCAGGGAGGGACTCACTCCTACCCGCTATGCAGGCTGGCCTTGATCCTTTGGCACACAGCCTCTGCCATGCAACACCTCCTGTTAGCACAATTCCTGCCAGGTTCTCTAAACTCTCTGGCAGACCACTTAAGCAGAAATCTTCTGGGCCCACACGAGTAGCAGCTAGACAAAAGAACCTTCACCCTAATAACTCAGAAATGGGGCATCCCGAAGGTTGACCTCTTTGCCTCCCACACCAACCATCAGCTCAGCCAGTTCTGCACCAGGGAGCATCACTGCATGGCTTGGAAAGTGGATTCCGTGTCCTTCCTCTGGGTCAATCTATCGGTCTATGCCTTTTCTTCACTACCTCTCATTACCAGGGTACTGCTCAAAATAAGGGAGGAAAAACCAAGGACAATTCTTATTGCTCCAGACTGGCCTCGCCAGCACCGGTACCCACTGCTGTGTAGCCTGTCCCTCACTTCCACCATGGCATCTCACTCAGACCCCAACCCTACTGACCCAGTGGGAAGGAGAATTCATGCATCCCTAATTGCAGACCCTCAATTTGGCAGCTTGGCTTATTCCCTAACCATTGATCAATCTGCCAACCTCAGTAAACAGGTTTTAGATGTTGTACGCAAGGCCAGACACCCTGGCACTAGAAAGTGTTATGCTGACAAATAGAAAAGGTTCTGCACCTGGATTTCAGGATAAGGGAGCCGATACAGCTCAGCCCTCCCTCCCCCTCATCCTGGATTACTTAGCTGACCTGCCACACAGTGGTTTCTCTTTTTCCTCTATTAAAATTCATGACTCTGCTGTCTGTGCTCATTTCCCTACTGAGCAGCCCCTTTTCTCACACCCTCTGATCAAACAATTCCTAAGAGGGGCTAGCAACTTGAGGCCACCCAGAAGAACAGCTACTCCAGCTTGGGACCTTCACTTTATGTTGGAGAAGCTCACCCTGCCCCCCTTCGAACCAGCATCTTTAGCAGAGTTAAAATTTCTCTCCTGGAAGATAGCTTTTCTTCTAGCCATCATTTCAGCCAGGAGGATCTCCGAGCTACAAGCACTCATGGCTGTGGAGCCCTTCATCATCTTCCATGCTGACAGGGTTTCCCTCAGGACTAACCCATCTTTCATGTCCTAAGTGATGTCCAGTGTGGCTCTCAACCAATCCATTCATTTGCCCACCTTTTTCCCTAACCCACAGAACAAAAGGGAAAGGATCCTGCACTTTCTAGATGTGCACAGACAGCTCAGATTCTATCTAGACAGGACTAAATCATTCAGAAAATCTGACCAGTTGCTGGTTAGCTTTGCTGCAGAGGGCAAGGCCATCTCCAAACAAATCATTTCCAAATGGATAGCACACTGCATCCATTTATGTTAGAAGCAACATGGAAAGCCTCCCCCTAAGGGGATCAGGACTTATTCCACCAAAGCAGCCTCCACCTCTGCAGCTTTCCTCAGAGTCCCCACCAGGGACATCCCAGAGCCTGCCACATGGACATTGGTTCACACTTTCACCAAGCATTACCACCTGGCTATGTTCTCCAAATCCAATCCAGGGCAGGCTTTGCCACTGCAGTCTTGCAAAGCATCCTAGCCAGCCCCTAGTCTCCTTGACTGCCTCCTCGTTTTTCTTCAGCTTTGGGAATCAACCCAAATGTGATGTCTTCAGCAGTGAAACATGAAGAACATAGTACAGTAGTGTACACTTTAGATGTTGAGTGTATTCACTGTTGCAGTCCTGGTTTCCCTCCCTCCATCCCCCTCTTCTCTGTCTCTCTCTCTCTCCTTTCAAGGGACATTTTGGTATTTACTTTCTACTGATGAGGTTCCTGCACCAGTACCTGCCTCCCATTTAGGGTCTTATGACAGTTATGGCAAGAAAAACTGATGTAATGGTGTCGGCTGCCTTACTTTATACTACTGATGACCTGATGTCAGTCCTGAAATGACAGCAACTGACGCAGAAATGCTAAGCCTCTGGTATTCGGGCCGGCCGAGGGCTACCCTGGCACGGATAACCCAAATATGATGACTGCAACAGTGAATACACTCAAACATCTGCATTTATGGTAAGTGTACACAACTGTACTTTCCTCCTGTTCTTTCAGCTTTGGGGGATGTGTTTGTTACAACCTATAACTTGCATGACAGCCAGCCTGCTGCCCCCAAGAAAGCAGATAGAGTGTACAAACTTCCTCAGTCTTCTAAGTTTTTATACATTAATCCACGATCATAACCAGCAGTTATTTCTCTGAAACTACTTGTTGTTAAACATCTGGTTAATACCAATCCTCATCCTGACAAGTATGGGAAAGCTTTTGACAGAGTATGGGAAAAAGTGTATTTATTTACAACAGTTATTTTTAGAATTCTTAACTGTCAAGCTTGTATGTTAAAGTTTATGCTTGCTTGTATTGAGAATTTGAGGCCTATTATGACATCTGCTCCCTTTTCTAAGGAACCCAGTTTGTGTATCCTGGTTGCTTCTGTCTCTCAGGTTGATACCAACTGTTTGAAATGTCCTTGTGACTGTGCTGATGCTTATTACAGGGAGGGCTGCTGCCACTAGAACTGAGAAGGTTCGCTTTGTCAAAAACCTCCTTGAAGATGTTAAAACTAAAATGATGAATTCTCCTTTAGAAAGAGAGTTAAGTTTTTTGACCATCTGCTGTAAAGTTCCTTAAAAAGTGTGACGAGAAAGGTAAGCTAATTCAATGAATTTCTCAGATTTCAGTCGACTGTGCTATTATGTAACACCAGATCCCCTAGATGCCTCAGACTTTGCTTGGGAGGCAGTGTCAGTGGAGGTAAAAGTGCAGGGTCTTTTAAAACAGAAAACACTCAACAAACGCACATACATGTAAAATAGATGTTGGCACTCATAAATGCTTTTAACACTCTCAATCATCTGTTGTCCCCAGGACCAAAACATGTGTTGTGAAACATAAATGGGGGTGATAGTTGGGATACTAGATCCTATCCGTTGTGCATACAGGCTATGGTGGACCTGGAATATAGCTTGTCAACACAGTCTCACTCTACAGGCATCATGCATGCCATCAATGCAAACCTTTGTGGCAGACAAGCTGAGCAGGACCCGAACAGACCCTTACAAATGGAAATTAAATCAGGGGGTTTTCAAGGAATTGATCCAGTTGTGAGGAGCACCTCAAATAAGAGTATTTTGCCTTCACCCACAACAACTAGCTGGCAAAGTTCTGCTCCAGGACTTTATGCAAGAAGGCCTGGAAAACAGATGCTTCTTCTTTCCTTTTGAGAGGAATGCTCCTGTATATTTTTCCATTCGTTCTGTTAATAGCCAAGACCATTCTGAAGATTACAAAGGACCCTCCAAAGATCATTGTGGTGACTGCCATCTAGCCCAGGCAACAGTGGTTCTTCCTTCTATTGGAAATGGCCAAGGGCAATTACCATAAACTTCCTCACTGACTAACTAGTCGCACAAGACAAGAGGATGTTTAATGCATCCAAACACCAAACAATTGCAGCTAACATCCAAGATGATAGGTGCCTAAAACATTTTCTGAGTACATGCAGCAAGTATCAAAGGAGGCAAGAAACCTGCTACTCAAAAATTGAATATTAGTAAATGAAAGTATTTTGTATTTGGTACCAATACAAGAACCAGCACATTTTGGGACTAGTGTCTCCCTGGTTCTGCATCCTTTGTGTGACCTACTGTCCTCTGGTATAGCTTACTGTTCCATCAAGATTCATCCGTCATGCATTACAGCATGTCTGCCCATGTATCCCCTCTTTCTGTGCAGTCTGGGGTTCCCTCATCTATGTAACTATTATAGAATGAAGTAGTAGTCCATAGGTTCGTAGGTAGGTGCTAGGCTATTTGCCCTAGGGCCTATATAAGCTTAGCCAAAAAGGTACCCTGGCTTTCGCCACCCAAGAAAATTATTTTCCTGTGCCACTGTCGAGCAGAGCCACAGAAGTGATCCACGGGGTGAATTTCCTGTTTCCCATCCAATCATCAAGACTTTTCTTGAAGAGTGCTAATGAGGAGCTTTGTTTGATATAGATAGGTAGTTTGTTCCAGAGTATGGGAAGTCTCTGGGACAGGAATCTATCCCTCTGGCATGTTCTGTTTATTGTGGTGACAAGGTTTAGGTCCCTAGAGCACGTAGCTCGGAGAGATTGGGATTTCTTTAGGTGGAGCATGTCCAACAGCTCTGGGTTTGACATAGCTTTTTATGTTAGGCAGAGATCACCTCTAAGTAGGCGATATGTGACGGAGTAAAGCTGGAGTTTTTTGAGATGGTCTGCATAGGGCATCTGTTTGAGGATAGTAATCCTCTTTGTGAGGTATTTCTTCGGCCTTTCCAGTTGTTGTAGATGTCTTGTGAGGTACATACCAAAAGGGGCATTGTACTCTATAATGGGTCTAATGAGTGATGAGTAGAGGGGAACAATGACCTCTTTTTTTCTGGATGAGAAACCTTTTGTGATGAGATGTGCCACGTAAAAGGATTTCCTGACTACTGTGGCGATGTGATTATCAAAGGAGAGACTACTGTCCACCTGTGTCCCAAGGTCTCTTATCACACTTTTGGTGTTGTGTACTACAGCCTATGTTGTAGTTCATGGGTACAGAGTTTTTACCAAAGGGAATGACAGTGGACTTTTTGGCATTGAGCTTGAGGCCATGACTTTGACACCAGGCATCTGTCTCAGTGAGGCTCTTTTGTAGGATGTCCACATCGTTAGGAGTTTTGATTATGGCTCCTAGTTTGCAGTCATCTGCAAACTTCATTAGCCAAAGACCTTTTGTGTTAGCCTGTACTTCAGAGAAGTAGATACCAAACAGGAGAGGACCAAGGACTAAACCTTGTGGTACTCCACTTGTCACTGGTCTGAAGTTGGATTTGGAGTCTGCTACTTTCACAGTGTGGGTTCTGTCAGTGAGCCAGTTGGCAATCCATCTTTTGACATAGGGATTTATACCTAGTTTAGTGAGTTTATCTATAATTCCAGAGTGGGGAATGGTGTCAAAAGCCTTGGCAAGATCTAGATAGGCTGTGTGAACCACCTTATCCTCGTCTACGGCTTTGGCGACTGCTTTAAAAGAAGTCTATCAGGTTTAGGAGACATGATCTGCCTTTTACAAACCCGAACTGGGTGGGGTCCAGAGTTTGGAGATTACCAATGTCTTTGTTTATAAGTTCCATGGTGATATGTTCCATGGCCTTGCAGATCAGGCTAGTCAGGCTAATGGGGCAGTAGTTCCTGGTGTCCATGGTGGCTCCCCCTTTGTGGAGTGCGATAACCGTCGCTGTGTGCCATTCAGTGGCCACAAAGACACAAAAACTGACAGGGTAAAAAAAGAGCCATAAAGATGATATAGTGGACTGCTGAGGATAAGAAAGACATTATGTATTGTTACTGTTATGCAAGAAGCCCAGAATTTCCAGACAGAAGATATACAAAATGATTGAGAGAAATTAGAGGAAAGAAAAATACTTGCACAAGAAAAACTGTCAAACGCTTCAAATGCAAATGTGTGTTAATGCTATAGATTCATGAAAAACTTTAACCAAAGAAATCCTGAGCCATTTGTGAAAAGTAGTGACTGAGGAAGTGTGAAATTATAAAGGACGAAATCTAGAGATTTTTGAAAGGTATAAAAAATAAATATGGACATGGGAAAGAGAGAGAGAGCTGGACATGGTGCAATATCTATGCAAAGGAGAAAACCAAATTAATCACTACAGAAAAAAATAGCTTCAAAGATATTCAAAGAGAAATACAGGCAAAAGTATCCAAATATCGGAAAAATCACATTGCAAAAAATAAAATCACAAAGGGGGAACATAGAATAGACGATTAGTAGAGTAGAAGTTAAAAAATAGAAGCTGAAGATATGGAATACCAGTGAAATGAAGGATTTAATGTAGAAAGCCTAGCACAGGTAATGTCGCAGCATAATGGAACAATGAGTCACCCATGGAAGGAAAAACAGAAGGAGCGGGAGATATCTAAAGAAGAAATTTGGACATAAGAAAGAAAAATATATTTAATGCTGTACAATATTTATGTAAAGAAGAAAACAAAACTAATCAGTACAAAAAAGCAGCACCAAAGATATCTGATGAGAAATACATGGAAAGGCATCCGGGAATGGAAAACTTTACAATACAAAAAATAAGAAAACAAAGGGTAAGTAGGAAAGAGGATTAGTAATGGAGAAGTTAAAGAAATAGAAACTGAAGTTATGGATTACCTTCATAGTGAAAGATTTTGTATAGAAAATCTAACTCTAATAACATCACAGCATGATAGAATAATGAATCCCCAAATTAAGGAGAAACCAGTGGAGCGGGAACCATCTGATCAGTTGTTATATGAAGATACTTTGGAGCTTTCAGTATGAAACCAGTAGAAAAGTTCAGTTGGAGTTGCACAGCAAGGAAATGAACAGGAAACTGTGGCAACTCTGACACAGTCAATGCTGCAGAGTGATAGGCCAGTGAGTTCCCATATGAAAGAGCAACTGATGAAAAAGGACAAAGCTGAAATGAATATGGCACAGGACGTGTTTGTGGAACTTTCTGTAGAATGCCTGCAGGAAACGAAGAACAAAGAATGTGCCAATAGTTTAGAAGAAAATGATCTAAGGGAAGAGTTGCTTGATTTAATAGGGATGGACATGCATATTAAGATCAATGAAAGAAATTAAGTACAGAAAGTCGGTACGACCCAAAATGTTAGACGTTTGATGAAACAAATGAACACAGTAATGAAGACTGTTCATAGAACTTCACACAATATAACAGAAGTAAATAGGATACATTACTGTGCATCTAAATTAATAACAGGTAAAGTCTTGCACAAAAACACGGGACAGTAAGGGAAAGGAAGGGGAGAAATCAAATGCCGTCATGGAAGTATCAAATAGAGAAAACTATAAGTCTATTAAGACAAGAAGTGTCACTGTTAGAAGAGTACAGAATAGGGAAGAAATCAAAAATACTCAGATGTGATAAATGCAAAGTGCAGTATCAGAGCACACCAGGATCTGTACTACACTGTTACAAATAATAAACTAAAAATATCAGCCCAGGCAGAAGAACTCAGAAGATATGCAGATAAGTATAAAAAAACAAAACAAAATAAGCAATTTATTGATGACCCCAAAACGTTTTATAGAGAATTGGGAAACAAGGCAAAAGGAATAGAAACTCCCCCAAAAAACGAGAAATCGACACATTTTTGAGAAATATCTATGAAGATCCTGTGAAACATAACAAAGATGCTGAATAGATAGAAGTAAAAGAAAGTAAGAAATTCAAATGTGCAGGATATGAAATGGGTTGAAGTAACGGACAGAGGAATTGAAACAAAATTAAGAAAAGCTCCTAATTGGAAAAGTCCAGGCCTAGATGCAATACCTAACTTCTGGTTAAAAGTATTAACATCATTGCATGAAGACATATCCATGAGTAAGAACTATTTATATATGCACACTGAACAGATGCTAGCCTAGTTAACAACAGGAACTTGTTCCTAAGATTGAACCTGAAAGATATCCTAAAAACTATAGACCAATAGCTTGCCTTCCAACAATGTATAAACTTTACACTGGAATTGATGCCAACATAGTTTATAGTCATTTAGAAGAAAACTCAATCATGGCAGTAGAACAAAAGGTTAACAAAAGAAAGTCATTTGGAACAAAGGGTCAGTTGTTGTTAAAGTCATAATGGAGAATTATAAAAAGGGGAAGAACCTAAGTATGTCATGGATCGACTACAAAAAAGCATTTGACAGCATCCCACACTCGTGGATTAAACTGTGCTTATAAATGTATAAGATATACCCTACATTGATGGATTATATTACAGTGACCGAAGAATAGCAAACCACTTTGTAGCTATGCCATGATAAAGGACATATTATTATGCCAGGGATAAAAATTCAGAGGTAGATATTCCATGGTAAGTCTTTGTCTTGCCCTTAACCCTTTAAGCTGTCTACTTAACAGCTTAGGTCGTGGCTACAATTTGGCTCCCAGAAAGCAAGAAAGTATAAAGACTTCCCACCTTCTTTTTGTGGATGATATAAAACTGCATAGCTCATCAGATGAGGAACTGATAGCACAACTGCAAGTGGTCAAAGCTTTCTCAGATGATATAAGAATGTCATTTGGTCTTAGTAAATGTGCAAAATCAACCTTTAAAGCAGGAAAGCTGCAGCACCAAGAAAATAGTCTGGGACAGCAATGTGATATAAAAGAACGTGAGCAACAGGGAGTGTATAAACATTTGGGAATTGATGAAGGACTGACAATAAAACATGAACAAATGTGAATAAAACTTGGCAAGGAATATTTTAGAAGACTAAAATTAATACTGAAAACAGCCCTGACATCCAGGTACAAAGTCCAAACTATAAACCAATTTGTTGTTCCTGTTCTAACTTAAAGTTTTGGGGTGATTGACTGAGCCAGAAGGTATTGGATCAGTTGGACTGGAAAACAAAAAAAATGCTTCATGCTTATCAAATAACTTATAAAAATCAGTGTATACCAAGATTGTATATATTCCACATTCTAAGGAGGTATGGGCCTCCTCAAAATTGGTTAGGTGTATAGATTGTCAGTCGTAAGATTGCATATATATCTGCTGAACTCACAAAATCCAAACATAGGAGAAGAAGTCTAAGATGACTTCCCTATTTAGTTTTGCAGATGCATATCGGTGTCAAGCAGGAACAGAAACCAAATCAGAAGCAGACAAAAGTCAGGCAACAACTGAATGTGCCAAAAAACAAAAGAAATTGTAAGGAGAAGGATCAAATGAGAAGGCAAGAAACGTGGAAAAGACATAAGTAGCGTTGTAAGTACAGAAAACTCCTGGAAGAACCTCATATTGATCAGGATCTGATACAGAAGTGGTTAAGGAGAAGTGAATTTAAACCAAAAGATGAAAGGTTAATATTAGTGGTCCAAGATAGCGGACTATGTACATGTTGGTTTACAAAGTCCATTGAACATATAGGAGAAACGGACAAATGCAGGTTCTGTAAAACAGAACTGGAAGCAGTTGCACAACTTGTTGCTGGGTGTGATACACTAATGGCAGAGGGTCTGTATACTCAAAGGCATAAGAATTTGACAAGACTGTTGGATTGGGGATTGCACAAACATTACAGTATTGAAGTAGCTGAGAAGCATTGAAAACTCGAGCCAAAAGCATTATAGAAAATTATGATGTTTATATCGCATAGGATCATCCATTGCTAACGATTCACAAAAAAGATGAGAGAAAACCAGAAATAGTAGTCCATGTAAAGAAGACAAAAGTAGCATTGATCAATGAAATTGCTACACCCAGTGACTACAGTGCCTTATGTACAGAGAGACACAAATTCATAAAATACCAGAATTCAGAGGCAGAAATGAGGGCATTGTGGAAGAAGGATGTCAAGACAGTTCCAGTAGTAGTAGGAGCAATGGGTCTCATAAAAAGAATTTACAGTCTTATTTAGGTATGCTATTGATACATGTAACTCCATATGAATTGCAGGAGGAGTAAGTTCTGTGCACATTGTGGGTGCTACGAAGAGCACTTTTGGCTAACATCAAACAGTACTGATTTCATGAATTTTAATCATATTTTGAATTGGAAATGGGGGTCCATTCCCATTAAGTTATTAGAACCCCAAAAGACTTGCAGAAATTAACAGCCTGTCACACACTTGCCTTTGGTGCTTGGAGATCAGAAGTCTGTGGGTTCTATTCCCACCCCAGGGGGTTGGATTAATTTCCCATTACGGACTTTGCAGAGTACCATTAGGGGGTTCTGCACTCCTGAGTGTGCTGGCCTTTGGATGAGATGTAAAACTGAGGTCTCATCTGCCCAAATTTGTGATAGCGAAGATGGATGTAAATGATCCCACAGCACTTATCGAAAAGAGTAGAGGCTGTATTTTTATAAACACATTATAAAATTTCATCCTTTAAACATCCCAAAAAATCCATCATAAAATTAACTTCCATCTTATAACCATATTTACATTCCTTTTCAACATTTGCATCTTTAGCATACCATTTTAACCTATTAAACCATCTCAGCATAGTATAGTATAGTGCAGTATAGTATTTTCAGTGATATCTTTAACCAGCATCCTACACCTCACCATGTATTCCATAATCAGTTTTATCTTATTCATAATATTCCATCCACTCCAAATACGATTATATAGTAATTTCTGACATTTCATATTCCATACAGTCCAAATAGTGCTCACTAACAGTTGAATATTTCAATACTTCCTTCTTCCATAGTCCATGTACATTCATGACAGTGTTTATTTTTGAAACATTCATATTTTTGAATTCTTTTTCACATATTTCCTTAATTGCAATACTGTTTGTAACAAAATGTTCCATTGTTTCCTTAAAATCATAAAATCTAGAACTCATAAATGAAATAAGCTATTTTCTACCATGGAGGAAAGACTGCATATAATTAAAATGATTGTATTCCCAAAAATTCTGTATTTTATACAAGCTTGCTCACTATCTCCACCAAAAATCATATTTAAAACAATTTGAAGGTTTAATAACAAAATTCTTATGGTACCCTAAAAAACCTAGAGTTGCCCTAAGACATTATTTTGACAAGTGGAAAGAAGGTGTGGAATACAATTACCAGATTTAGAAGGATATATACAATCATCAGCTTTAAAAACAGTTTATCTGTGGTTAAACAAAGAATATACCTCCAAATGGAACCTAGTACATTGTAAAATCTAGTTAAAAACACTCATGATACAGTAAATAATCATATGGAAATAGTACCAAATAGCTTACTTTGATTATTGAAGGAATATATGGCAACAGGGAAAATACATCATCAGTACCCTAAAGTCTTTTTTGCACTTTGTAAACAAAAATCTGGATATAAAAGTGTGGCCTTTTTTCATATTCCCAGTAGCATATACACAAAATAATATTATAACTCAGGACTCGGTAGCAGTAAAAACAGTAGTTATTATTAGTGAGTTCATCCTTGAAAATAACATGTGGTTAACACTGCAGGGATTAGGACAAATGGTTTTAAACCAACAGGCAGTAATGCAGAAGCCTGTTAGGGAAAAGGTTCCTAAGTTCATAGAGCAGTTAAATAACACTGATGGAATTTCCCACAAATGGGAAAGGAATTTTATCAGTATTGCACACACTGAAGAAACAAGAGTTCATAATAAACAAAATATATGGAAATACTATGAAACAGTTAATGGTAAAATGCCAGCTGATAAAGATAAAAAAAAATTCTTAGATCTCCAAAACTAACATCTTTATCACTATATTGGCAACTTTTCACAAGGCAATTTATATATAGAACATACTTAGCACCACACAAATTAGAACTAATATATAATAAAGAAAATAGATGCTGGAGGTGTAAATCACATTCAGTAGCCAATTGGCAACACATGTTCTATGAATGCCATTTACTTAAACAATATTGGGAAAGTATTTGTTACAGGCACTGTTCACTGATAATTTCCAACTTACAAAATCTCTAGTATTGTTGAATAGACCTGTGCCATCTTGTCTTCCAAGGCAAAAATGTGTAATTTTGTGGACTGTCCTTGCTATTGCAAGGAAAAATATTACACAGAACTGGAAAGGTGCAACTCCTCCCAATTTTAAACATTTCAAAGACATAGTTTTATCAGGCTCACAGTTGGAATTTTAAACCATCAAGGAAAGAACAGAATGACCTACTTCCTTAAGCATTGCCTGGCAGAAAGTAAATCAAGTGCTGGAAACTGAAGATTGTAATAAATTATAATCTTATTCAAAGATACATTCACGAAAACAAAGTTTTTGAAGTATAGACATACTATGTAAATAGTTGGTTTTGTAATTTTTTTTTGGAATTTTCTTCACTTTAAGCTTTGACTATAAATATTTATTTGATATACATACTGTATATTTGACTGTTTATGAAAATCAGTAAAGATGTATTCAGTAAAAAAAAAAATCATACAATCTACGTGTTCTGCCCTTCATTTGCTTGTTTTATAGCTACTTTTACTGGTAATGTTTCAAGCATAAACCTCAATAAAATTTTAAACCTCTCCTGCCTTTCTCTTATAGCTTTTTGAGTTTCCCATTTTTAGTTTTCTGTGACTTTTCATAATTCAGGATTCGAAGTAAAGACAGCTAAACCCAGGTTGGTTTCTCGAGATATGTGGGCTCTTGGATGGCTAGCCACTTAGGGAGACACACCAGAACTAATGTAACAGAACAATAGGAGAGAACCAAGACCAAGCTGTGATTTCTATTAAAGCTGTTTTTTAGAGGATGAATAAAAATGTTTCTTTAACGTAACATCTGAAAATTATTAGAGCTTAAAAATAATTATAATGTCTAAAAAAAGTTTGTTGAGTTGCAAGTTAGATGAGCACTTCATTACAAAACATTCATTATCATTGTGCTCATGTACTTTTCAGGATACATTTATATAATTAACATTGGCATTCTTAATTATTCAAGGATTCAAGCAGTAGGTCTTTTGGAAAGAAGGAAAATAAAAAGTACATGCAAAACACTTTTCATTGGTTGGGTTTGGTGAGTTCAGGTGTTTGACTGATAAGTGAAGTTGACCAATAAGCTAAATTATGTTAATGCATCACATGAGGAAATAGATCGCTTTATTGGATGAGCCAGGCTGTGGATTGATTGGGAGAAGGGTACAAAAGGTCAAGCCCAATTGGATAGAACATCCCTGGTAATAGCAGGTATCGGAATTGTGAGACTGGTGATGTAAATGGTGTGTGTATGTACCATCCAGTCCTATTGTCAGGCAGGATAATGAATTGCCAATAGGACCTCATTATGAATAAGCCAGAAGTCTTTACAGGGGACAGGGAGAAAGGCATATGATGATTTAGTAGCTGTCCAATTATGGCCCGCCAGTGACGGTGGGAAAACAATGATAACATTGTGATTGTTACTAGGTGTAGTTAAAGGGTGGTCCATGAAAAACGGCAACTTGGTACCAAGACTAGAAGCCAGTCAGTGCTGGGGCAAAAATGCAGCGGGAGTCTAAGAAGGAGGAGTCCAAAGAATGAGAGGAACTCCAATAGTAGCAGGGGGCTGTAGTAGATGGACAAATCTGTGAAGTTTCACAGACATGGGTAGAATTGGCTGTTGTACCCAAGCAGTTGACGAATCCCTCATGTCTTTTTTTGTCCAAGACTGATTTTATAACATATGTTTGGAAATATACTTCAGAATTGCCTTAAAACATTATGTGAAACTGGTTATCTATACAAATAAGGATAAGTCTATCATTAGCACCCAGTTCCTAGTGTTAAGGAAAGGGAGTCCCAAGAAATGAAAATTAGAAATGAAAAAGTTACACATGAACCAACTCTTTTTTCACATCTTGTTAATTTACAGGTTTGTCTTACTCGAACTAATGGGTCCAATAAGAAAATGTCAAAACATCAGGGAATAAGATGTTCACACTAGGAAAAGAGTGGGTCATCCTGTTGTTTTTAAGGAGAAAAATGTTAACCAGTTAACCATATTATTTAACGTTATAGGTCTCCAATTTTTATCTCATCCTTATTTCCTTTCTTAAACATGAATTTTAAAACCCCCATACAAATTTCATTGTACTTAATCCCTGTTTCCATCCATTCATTCATAACTTGTATAAATACCATTTTTCCCAGTCTTCCATTTCTTTATACATATTATATTCAGTCCCATCAAGTCCCGTAGCTGAATTTATATTAATATATTTTATAATCTCATTTAACTCATTTATATTTATTTTTTCTAAATATTCATTGTCTTCTTTATTAAACCTCTCATCATTATACATTTGTTCTATGCACTCTTCTGTTTTGCCATATAAATGTGGTAGATAGCTCTTAATTATTTCATATATCCCTTCTTGCTTCTTAACTTGTTTTTAATTCTCTTATTTTTCTTTCTTTCATTATTTTACATAAATATAGTGCAATATCCTCATTTTCCCATATAAACAATATTTTTGCTTATATAATAATCATTTTTTCTTTATTTCTTTTATACATTTCTCTTTCTTTTTCTTATAATATTCTACCCTTTTCTACTAAACCATTAAAAAGTTCTTTACTTAATACTCTATATTCCATTTTTCCTCCTTTCCTCTTTTCTTCTACATGTTTTAAAAAATATTTTTTTATATTTCTTTTTAAATTGTATCCACCAAATTGTCCAATTTTCATAGAAAGGTGTCATACTAATATGTTGTTTCCATAATTATATAAGCTCTTCTCTCACTCGTATCTAATTATATTCATTGATTCTTTTTATTCATTTAATGTTTTAATATGTTCCTCATGTTCATGAATTTTTATCTAGTTAGCCAAATGATCAGAAAATCCAGTATGTTTATTCCTTTTTGAGTATTTTTTAAACTTTCTGATATTACGAAGTAATCAATTTCTGTCTTAATTTTATTCTTTAAATTTAATATTTGCTTTGATGGGTTACAGGTGGGTCCACAGGTTGTTTATTTGGATATGATATTAGAAGGTAAAAGTGAGGGTTTTGTTAAAAGAAAAATTCATAGAAAATTTAAGAATTTTGACTATATTCTCCATGGCAGTAGTTGTCATCCTTTCCATATAATAGGCTGTTCCAAAAGGTGAATTTTTAAGGCTACAAAGATTGTGTAGCAATAGAAATGAATGTAAGGAAGAAACAGAAAAAACAGCAAGGATGTTTTTTTGAGAGGGGCTATAGTCTAACGTTAATTAATGAAACAAAAAATAAAATTCTAGGGTATGAAGGAGTTAAAGATTTTTCTAAACCTATGAATGTATGGTCAAGACATAGGAAGATACGTTTTTGTTTTTTGTTACAAAAGTTACAGTATTTACTAAGCAATTAATAGAACTGATTAGATATTATTGGGAAATGTTGAATAAAAATGATAGGTTAAGTTTTTTGAGAGGTAAACAGTTAAGAATTTCATATAAGAGGGGTAAGAATTTAAGGGACTTTTTGGTGCATGACAGATGTGCTTTGCCAGCATCACCTATGGTTGTAAGTATAGGAAATTTTCCTTGTGGTGGCTGCACGGTATGTAAATATATGACACATACATTTCTAGTTGTTAATGGAAAAAAGTTCTGAGTACAAAATAATTTTAGTTGTAATAGTGAGGGAGTTATTTATTGTATAAGGTGCCCCTGTGAGACATTTTATATTGGGGAAACTAAAAGAAGTTTTGCAACTAGAATAAAAGAACATATTAGAGATATAAAAAAGAAAAATGAAGTAAGTCCAGTTGCTTCACATTTTCATTGTATACATAAAGGTGATTTTACTGGTTTTAGTGTAACAGTTTGGGAACAAATACATTTCTTGATAAAGGTGTTACTAATATTAAAAATGAGTTGAGAAGAAAAGAATCTGTATTTATTTTAAAATTTGATACATTGGTGCCTAAGTGCATAGAGAATGTAATTGGAGATATTTTTTGTGAAATATCTCCTTAAAATTTTAAATTGGTTTAATTAATTGTAATTGATGTTTAATAGGGTGTATCGATTATTGAGTGATGTATAAATAAGCTGTGGTGTTGGAAATTGTTTGTACTCTGTAAAAGTCTTACAACCAAGGCGCTAGAGGAGATAGTATTACATCAGTGCAGTTTTGTGCATTTTTTTTTTAATTAAATATTGGTACTTTTTTGAACATTGGCCTTTTTCTGTGGTTTTACTGTGTATTGCTGGACTTTGTGGCGTGATAGAAAATTCAGTATGTTTTATTCCTTTTTGAGTATTTTTTAAACTTTCTGATATTAAGAAGTAATCCATTTTCTGTCTTAATTTCATTCTTTTTATAGGTCCAGTGTTTAAAAAGGCATAGTAAATCATCCGAAAGCAGGCATTAGGAACAGAGAAAGAGGGCGTTCCCTGCCCGATGATGTCCAAGTGACATCATGAAATGGGCGGAGTATGGGTGGGAGTGGGCATGGATACTGGCGATGTGAGGGGTGTGGCCTTACTCTGGTTTTAGCCACAACGAAAGGTTGCAACCATAGTGTAGACAGAGCAGTTGTAGTACTCTGTAAGTTCCTGTCCTCAGATGGGCATCAGCACTACCATGTTGGAATACAATTAAAAAACAAGCATCAACCCACCCCTATTCTGATGTCAGAGCTCTGTTGTCCCATCCTCCACCAATAAACATTTGAAACCAGAAACAAGTTGTGTGAAACTGTTTCTTTGCTACTGTATCTTGTGGGTTGCAATACATTGATGGACTCTTGGTAAACTTGGAAATCCTAAACTAGGCTCTTCTGTATTTTTAATTTTGTTGAGAAAGTGAGTTTTAACACTCGTTTTTTTAGGTGCAATTGAGTTTTGCTCTGAACTGTATTGATTTTCACAGAATGACTAGATTATTGTCTTATGTGTTTGGACTGCTTTCTATTGTGTTTTATGGCAAATCAGTGGCAAATTTTTAGTATGCTGAAGTTGGAAAGTTTAATTGCAAGCTAATGCAAGACTTAGTATTCTAGCAAGGTTTTAAGGTAGTTTTTGGAATATGTGCGGCCTCGGTATTGTTGGTCGTTTTTGTCCAGACCTCTTGCTCTACAAGGTTTGCATATTTGATTGTCTGCTGATTTTTCCTGTGTACCCTTTGTGTGCTGCTGGCTTACTTCCACCATGTGCTTTAATATGCATTTCTCAGTTCTGTTTTGTTTATTTTTTCCTTTGAAAACAGAAATTATGAACCATGGAAAAGCATGCGGTGCGAGTTTACCACACATATATCAGAATGCTGTCATTTGTGTGAGGAAAGCAGTTTATTCATTCAATGCATTCAGTGCTCATGTTCACCCAGGTGGTAATTGTGTTGCTGGCTTGTGCTTATGCTTCTCAACTGAACAGAATTGAGCAGAATGTTGTGTTTTTAAAATAATTTTATTTGGTCTGTATTTTTTTGTTTTGTGATCAGTACTTTTTTTCCAATGTACGACCCCAGGAAGCTGGTCTACTAACACCATACTGCTATCCACATTTCTTGGTTGCCTTTCACTTTTTCTTTTTGCAAACAGAAATGCACAAAAGCACATGGTACGAGTTGACCATGCATATAAATAAACTTCACATCCAACATGGATGTAAAAACATTCCACACTCGCGCGTGAAATTTAAACAAGCCATTTGTTCTGGTATGAGTGTATGTGAATGACTGAGTGAGCCTAAGTCCGAGCAGAGAGAAGGTGTGTGTGTGTGTGTGTGTGTGTGTGTGTGTGTGTGTGTGTGTGTGTGTGTGTGTGTGTGTGTGTGTGTGTGTGTGTGTGTGTGTGTGTGTGTGTGTGTATGTGTGTGTGTGTGTGTGTGTGTGTGTGTGTGTGTGAGTGAGTGAATGAATGAATGAGTTAGTGAGTGAATGAATGAATGAGTTACTGTGTGAGCAGAGAGGTGTATGTGTGTGACTGTAAAAAGTGAGTGCATAGTAGTATTTCTTCATCGCAAACACCTCAGAACATAGTCCAGGCACCAGAAGTGGCTTTGCTAATGCATTCAGATACCCTGTTGAAGAAATGCTTCTGCCTTCCATTCTCTGTGTTTTATTCTGTAGTTGCTATGTTCTGGTCTTCTGAACTGCAACTTGTATGAAGAATGATATGTGAAGCAATGCTGCTGCCACTGTTACTTTATTTTGAAGGCATTATTGAGCAGTATTACTTTCTTTTAATATATTATATAGACCTGATAAGGATTTCTAGACCTAGCAATATTTCTGCAGAGCCCACCAATAATAACTATATTGTAATTTCACATGCAAATTTAAAACTGTTGTGCACTGTTTCAAGTAAATGCTTTCTGAGGGTTTCATATTTAGTAGTTGTCCTAACCCCTTAAAAATATAATAATCAACCCAGTGAATGAATGAACAGTAAGCAGGTATTTTATTTATTTGCGTATTTATTTGTTGACATTTATTTACCAGGATAGTCTTGCTGAAAACAGGAGGAGGACCAGGTAGAAAAGCTCCAAGGCAACAATTTAAAGTACTCAGTAGTTGCAATAGCAAATGTTATAGTATAGTTTCAGTGAGTACATAGCATAGTAATAACTATAATAACATTGATATGGACATTCACAAACATAACTTTAAAAGCATTCATTGTATTGAGTATCACACTTTTAATGAGACTGTTAAGTTTAAGATTATGAATGCAACAATCAGGATGAGTATTTGAATTAGAAGAAGAATGGAGCTAGAGACTAGCTCGTATTTTCCCAAATGTCTAACTGAGAAATAAGATTGAAAAGCCAGAATGTAAAAGCACGCAATTACTGGAGAAAGAGGCTACAAAAATCTCCAAATTTCTTACCAGCCTCTGAGAAAGTCACTTAGGTGCTTCCTGACTCTGTGCCATTAACATTTTTAAAGTAATTTCGTAGAATACTACATACTGAAAAATGTATTTTAATTTGCGCTGCTTCTATGCTGTGCTGGATCCAAAGTCTTCTTAAGACACACAATCTTGCTGTGCTGTTTACTGCTGAATCAGAGACACAGAGCTTTGCATGACTCCATCTGTAGTCTGTTTCAAGCCTTTCAAATTGCACACTGATAAAGAAATATATTTTGCAGCTATAAGCACAGTTACAGATAACTTATTTTATAACAAACGACACATACTCTTTCTGTCAGATTGTAGCATATATTTACAAAGTTTTCCTTCATTACAGATATGAATGATGACTTCTACATAATATTTATCTCTCTCCCTCTCTCCCATAACTGAATTACTACAGTTGTTATATAGAGTGCTAGTCACGCACATAGATTTTGTTATTTCCTCTTGGTATCTTTTTTGGCCTTCTGTGGGAAGTCACATAATGTCTGTTTTTAGTTTTTTCTATTGTCCTTTTGTAATTTACTTGTCAGCAGTTCTGCTGATGTGAAAATGCACAAATGCATGCAATCAGAATAACAGAAATATGAAAGGAAACATCTCTTCTGTTCCTATTGAAAAAACATCACGTATTGCCAAGTTTAGATATTTGTTCTGCAAACTTAAGAAAATCATGTAATACTTGCTTTCTAATATTGCTTTGTTAGGCTTTTTCTGATGCTGTGAAGAGAAGCCCGTCTGCTATACATATAGTATGAATGGCCATTTTACGTTGCTAAACTCTATACATATATTCAAGCAAATTTTTTATTCTGTGCTTTATCTTTCAGCATATTTACAACAGAATTAATTCAGCCTTATATTCATAATCTCTAACAAGTCCCTCTTTTTCAAACATACTCAAAACACTTTATACTGATATGTATTTTTGATTAGATCATATAGAAACACATTGAAAAACAAAACCTTTAGTTTTTTTTTGATACAAGTCAAAATGCAATTTTACACACTTCTACAATTCTATCAAGTATTACTACCAAAGCTGAATGTATTTAACAACTTTTTCTTTTGCAGACCATTCTCTGAAAATATTTCATCAGTTATAGGCTGTGTCTGCTTTAATTTTATTTTTTAACTTGTTTAATTTATTCTTTTGCAATTACAGAATTTAATTTATGACTTAGAACTGTTCCATTAACTCTTTGCAACTGTTGAATTAACTGTGAGAGACAAAAACTATGTGCTACTGCAAGCAATTATACACTACTGAAAATATACAGTTTCAATGTAATTTTAACCATCACATTTCTAAACTGCCCATACACTTTAGTTGACAGTAAAGTATACACTGAAGAATGCTATTTACATATTAGTCCATTAGTTGTATGAATACAATATTTTAATATATTTTTTAACTGGGATAACCAATACTGATACAGATATTTTTTTATTTATTTAACTGCTCTGCCATTCATTTTACAAAGACTGCTTGACTAATACCATCTGTGATTTTATTTCTTTTTAAAATTCATAACTTTAACTGTTTGGTGTGGTGTCACTATACAATTATAAAAAAATTGTACAGAACAGATATTAGCTTAACTAACACATTTATATTTACATTATTTATATTTGCTGTTGTCTGCCTTTTATTCTTGTGCATTGTACTTCAGATAAAAAGAAAATACATGCATGTGACTTTAAATCTTTACTGTTATTAACTATTTTCATTTGATTTTTATACACTAAAACTGTTGTGTACCTTTTGACTATGATATTTGAATAGCAGTTATATGGTCTATTTTACTGTACTACTGATAAATATATTGCTTTAACTGAATGGAAGTGTTAAACATTTGAGAATGACTTGTCCACACATCAGATTTTTGCATGTATGCTTAACCATTTTCAAAACATAAACATATTATAAAATATATTTCTTTTGTACAAATCAGCTGTAGTTTCCTGCTCTTTCCCAATATGTGGAGGAAGTCCATCTGTCACTTCAGCAAATTTATTTCCTTTATCCTGTAACTGCTGTTTAAGAGCTTCCTGTAATGTTGCATGGTCTTTCTGATATTTTTCAGTAATCTGTTCTGTTGAGTCTAAAACTCCTGTGCACTTTTGAAAAGATGTATGTATAACTTGTCTAAGCGTCCTGAACTCACTGTGTCTGTCTTTTAAAAGCTTACTAAATTATTTTATAACAAGATGTACTAGAGTTTTTGTCAATAACTGATTTGACTGTTGTTGTAACTCTGAAATAAACCTTTCACATCTGGTAACAGAACATAACTGTCTAACATTTGAGTATAATGTCAGCATATTAACTTTTCTTGGTTCTTTACCATTAACATTTTTGTCTGTACAGTCTACCCTTTGAATAGTGGCATGCAGTGTATTTTATGACATTGTACACACACAATAAACATTTTTTTATACCACACATGATTTTGTTTCAGATACCAGTCAAATACTGTAATTAATTTGCATAATGCCTTACTATTAACTTGCCCTAATAAGGTTTTACATTTTCTAATGTATTACCTCTATGGCATTCATACTGTATGTAACACAGAACATTTTTCTTACCAGTCAACAGAGAGGCAGATGGCCAGGCTGCTTTACTGTAGATGGTTGAAAAGTCTCTGTAGTCACTTGTGAAGTTGGTACAGCAAAACTGGCAGTTTCAGTCATACAACTTTGTATTGTACCTTTTTTTGGAGAATTTATGGCACTGCTCACCTTCCTGCACTGCAGTCTCACTCTGGATTTAGACGTCTAATAAACTGTATTATTGCTGCCAACTCTAGAAAACTGTAGAAATCGGAAGTACTTCACATAAAAGTTAGTTACTGTGCTTTTACAGGAGTGACCTTATACAAGGCATTACCCACTCACTCTGTTTTTGGATACAGGCTAGGAACGTTGTCAGGGTCACCATTGAAAATTTTATTTTCTTTATTCTGTAACTGCTGTTTAAGAGTTTCCTGTAATGTTGCATGGTCTCTAACACATACGTACACAGCTTACATATGGAATGTACAATATATGCCATTACTTTGCTTATAAATAGAAATTTTCATGACCTACATGCTTGCTTGTTTTCTGTTTGTGTACTTTGAGCGTATAGTCCTAGACTGCACGAAAACTTCACAAAATGTTTTGTGTTTATATGATGTCATTTTCTACAATTTTTACAATATTAGGCCTCCCCAGTGACTATGTGCTGTCCTATATAACTGTAAAGATATAAAACAGTGCAAATAAATTAAAGTGAAAGAATAGCTAATTAACTTATTTCATTTGCTATGGTAACTGAACTCAGATGTTCCAGACAGAAATATTGTTTTACCAGTATCCTGCTATAGATAAAATGAACAGTATTTATTTAAATTTATTTTGAGTCCTCCTGCCTTATTTTGCTGTGAGGTATTACAGTTTGTCTGTATTCTTCCTTATGTTAGATCCATCACATGCAAACCTTTGATCCTGTGTGTGGCCTTACCTTTCGAGTGTCTTTGCCTACTAACTTTCGTCCTGTCCATTCCCTTCCTTCGTCACACTCATTTGCTTCAACTTCACATGTCCTTAACTAATGGATGTGACCTGAATTCTTTGTAGTGAGTTATGCAACAGCTTATTTTTTATCCAATCTCTGATTACACTTACACAAGGTCTGTCTTTTACTCGCGACACAGAGGCTGTCATCATTTTTGACTGTTTGCCCTTTCTTACAATGTAGATATAAACTATGTAACAAGTGCAGACTGAATAATGTTAGTTAAAACTGTTAAACCTCTGGCCTGGGTTAACCAGCTCAGTGGCATCTAGCCCTGAAGATGCTGCGTGTGACCTGACTTTTAACAGTGGTTCTGGGACCTGTAGGAAATGGCCAGGGAGAATGGGAGTGTGCAGCGTCTGCTGGCTTGTTCACATTGGGGGGAGGGGGTTGGGTCACCAGAAGTGTACGACACCTAGCAGGAGCAGTAGGTGTTAACAAGTGGGGTTCCCTTTATGTTGACATTGAATAGGTTCCTGCTAAGCCAATAAACCCTGATTTGCACTTAGAATTGCTACCCGTGAATGCAGCATCTTGATCCACGCTTGCAGGTAACATATAAATGACAACACCCTACTGATTGACCATGAAGAGTTGTTTCAGGAATGTACCTTAATTCCCTTTGCTCTTAGTCCTGATCAAAGCTCTTGCAATCATAATTCTCTAGGTCTGTTAACCTAAGAGCTGAAATACAGTTTGTGAACATATTTGTAAATTTTTTGGCTAGGGCTGTTCACTAATGTATATAGAATAATTCAGACTTTTCCTGAAGTAGTGCTACTTTGCTGGTGGTTTATTCAGACTGGTGTGAACTGTTTCACATGATACCACATGAATTCTCATGCATATCCAAAGTTGTTTCTAGCTGTCTTCATTACACTGAACACTTGCAGTATTTTTATTAAATTATATAACATAATGCATAACTGCTGTACAATTACATATTTATTCTAATTGATCAGGTTATACCAGTAAGATACAGATGCAGTTTTGTTTTCTAACATTTATAACTTGCCATCTTGTAGATGTAAAGTGTGAAGCTCTATTATTCATGTTGTTGTACTCAGACTTTTATCCACAACTGTTCCTATCTTTTTAATATGTCTTGTATGGTTTTTTTTTCTAAGCTTCATAACCTAGGCATAGTATAATACTGTTAAGATATACTCAAGTAGATAGCATTTTTGCATTAGTTCAGTTCTTGGTACAGACACAGACTAGCCATTATATACAATCATTGACAGCATATCCTACAGCTTTCTTCCCATGTAGACTGCTTTTGAAAGTCCACTGGCCACTCCCCCAAAGCCATATCCTTTTCTGCTTACAAGGAATATTTGGATGCTTTGTTTCTAATTATTCTGAAGCTGATCTTGGTCACTACAAGAGTATTTTCATCTACATAATGTTATGACCAGTAGAGTCTGATTTTCAGATTTTACTGAATTCTGTTTGTAGTTTCTGTGCTGCCCAGACCTTACTAAGATAGTGGGAAGCTTATCTGTTCATCAGTGAGAGTGGTTAGCGTTGAACAGCCTATCTGTTGCTAGAGGGGTGGTTTAAGCTCAGAATCTGTAGTTTTATTGGCCATTTTGGGCTATTTCTGTCCCTTTCATATTTCTGTTTAAAAACCTTTGTTTGCACAGTGTTTGCTCTTGTATTACCTCAGCAAGAGCCTGTGTGTGTGCCCTGCAGAGTTCTACAGCAGCAGGAGGAGAAAAGAGAGACTTTGTGTGGATTAAGTACCTTGTTTTTCATTTTTACTGCTTATTTTCACTAATTGCACTATTCAGAGTTTTTTTTTATTAACTTTGCTACTTATTTTGAACTGTTTTTTTTTTTTTTTTTAATTCTGATACTGTTTGTACTTTAATTGATTGTTTTTGTGTTTTTCAACTGTTTAATTGCCGAGGGCTACACATTCAAGTGTGCTAGCTGTTTTATTACTTCAAAAGTGTTTGTATTACTGTACCTGTTCTAATTTTCGAAAAAAAAGCAAAAACATCCCCCCCCCCCCAAAAAAAAAAATCCTATCTCTCTACTCATTTCCCACCTTTCTATAACCAATAGAGTCCGGTTTTCAGATTTTGCTGAATTCTTGGCTATTTTGTAGTTTCTGTGTTGCCCAGACCTTACTAAGATAGAGGGAAGCTTCTCTGTTTATCAGTGAGAGTGGTGAGCTTTGAGCAGCCTATCTGTTGCGAGAAGAGTGGTTTCAGCTCAGAATCTGTAGTTTTATTGGCCATTTTGGGCTTTTTTTTATCCCTTTCATCTTTCTGTTTAAAAACCTGTGTTTGTGTGGTTTTGCTGCTCCGCTTACCTATGGTTCAACTATTCCCTGTGCCAGAAAGTCTGCTCTTCAGATTTCCCCTTAGAACTAGGCAGTTTTCTAGTTTTAGTACTTAAAACTGTTTCTTTGTGCTCAGCACTTGTCCAAAACTTGTTGCAAGCACTAAGTAATCTACAAATTACTGCAACACTCAACTTCCCTCACTTATCAAGAGGAAAACCGTTTTTAGTACTTAAATTAATAAGCAGTAACCAGGCATGTCTAAGGGTCAGCTCCCAGTGTTTTCTCCTGTCCACCTGATGAATCTGGGCATCTTGGGGCAATGTAGCAATTGCTTCATGTATACTGACAAAACTCTCCTCCTAACACCCAACACTACAACCTGTGAGAGATGCACTTATATAACCAAACTGGAAGCCAAGTTCTCTCCAGCCAAGACTGGACTAGACGGTCAAGAGGAGAAGGTAAACACCACACTACACTCAACGCATATTCCAGCAAAACGTGCACCACCGAAACCCACACATAGTAACACAAAACACACACCTACATTCGTGAAGGCTGTCAGTAAAAATTTGCCCAAACAACAGAGACCTCCAAAGCTGAAACACTAGCAACCACCACCCCCAACACTACCAAAACAACACGTAGCCCACAAAACCAGTGCGCCACTCAACCTCAGACCATAAGGCAAAACAACATACCCAGCACACTAGTCATAGGCGACTATATAGTCAGGCACACTGACGTCCCTCTCACCAGACTAAACAAGGAGAAATTACTATCCGCTGCCTGTCGGATGCCAGGATCCTCCATATAATGCATGCACTCAGGTCACTCCACAACAAGTACAAATATGACTCTGTTATTGTCCATGTTGGAGTGAATTACCTAAGACGTACCTCCCTGGACTACATGAAAAAAGACATGGAGGAGCTCTCTGACCATGTGGCCCAGGCAGGTATGACACTGGCCCTGAGTAGCATCCTGCCATCACCCAGAATGATACCACAGTACAAGGACAAAATGATTGACTTCAACAATTGGCAAAGCTTCTGGTGTCATTCTAAGGGGATCCAGTATCTGTCTGTCTGGGACGACATGATCAGCAGGCCACAGTGCTTTGCCAGAGATGACCTGCACCTGTCTCCTCTGGGATTCCGGATACTGGCTAAGGCTCTTGCCGCCCCTATGGTGCCTTTTTTAGGCAAGGCTTAAACATCAAATGCACCACCATAGTAGATGCAAACAAGCAAAATCTAGGGGTAATGCTACTCAGTACTAGGAAGTCTAAACCACAAAATGCACTCCCTCGAGGCACTCCTTAAGATGGAGAATGTCACCATCTGTGCAGTGACAGAGACCTGGTTTAAGGCTCCAGAGAGCACCCCTGCATTACCAGGCTACAATTCTTACCACACATTTCGGCCACCTAACCTGAACCAAAACACTAAAGGAGGAGGTGTGTCCATATTCATAAAGGATATCCACACCTCCAGGCTACTTGCTCAACATAATGCATCTGAAATTATGCAAGTACAAGTAACACTGGGCAAGACTTCAATCCAGGTTTTAGCTTGTTACAGTTCCCCCACCATGGCCCAGGATGACCACTCCATGTTTCTTGAAATACTGGATAATATTAACTTACAGCCCAATACCCTAATATTGGGAGATTTCAACTATCACGCCATTGACTGGGAAAACTACTCGTGTACTAACTCATTTGCTCAACGTTTTCTGGAGTTCATCAATTCCAGTGCCCTGGATCAGCTTGTCCATACCCCCACCAGGGGCAGAAACATCCTGGACCTAGTCAGGTATCAGATGCTCCATGCCAGAGGTCATCTCCTCGCTGATCAAATCCTACAACAAGCTAATCACCCTAGACATCCACATCCTGTCTCTACCCCCCATTAAGAAAACCACCGTAAAAAACTTCTCCAAAGCCAACTTCATGCTTTTTAAGACAGAAGTGGCTAACTTCACGACACCCATACAGGCAGAAAATAGAGGCACGACTGCTGAATCATATACAAATGCACTGTATAAGCACATACACGAGTGCATAGACCGTGCCATCCTTAACGGAACCAAGATGCTATGCACCAAAAAAGAAGTCAATCTGGTGATCACCTGCCATAAACAAACTGTACAACAGAAGGATGAAACTGTTGCTAAAAGAGTAAAATCCCATGATTGTAGGAATTCGCTGGTCAGCCTCATAAAATCCTCCAAAGCTAGTTACGAAAATAAAATTGCCATGGATTCTAAAGACAACCACAAAACATTCTACAGCTATGTCAAGAATCTCAATGAACACTCAGATCTGCTCTGAGCTACAGCACAATGGCACTCAATTTACTGAACCAACTGATATTGCCAACATTCTGGCAGCCAAGTTCAGTGCAAACTTTACCCCCACCCCTAAAGTGCCCATCTCTGTACTGGAAGATTGCAAAGCCCCTGTAATAATGGACGCAAAAGTAAAGACTGCATTCTCCAATGTCAAGAACACAGCATCCATGGGACTAGACAACATCCCAAGCTGCGTTCTGCATGAACTACAGAACTAACTGGCACCCCTCCTAAGTATCATGTTCAACTATAGCCTCATTTCAGGCTTTGTGCCTATGGAATGGCGCACAGCGACAGTTATCCCACTCCAGAAAGGGGGTGCCACCACTGACCCTGGGAACTACTGCCCAATTAGCCTGATGAGCCTGGTCTGCAAGGCCATGGAACGCATCATCCTGGAGCTTATAAACAAAGATATAGGTTACTAAACTCTGGACCCCACTCAGTTTGGGTTTGTAAAAGGTAGATCAGGCCTCCTAAATCTGATTGACTTCTTTGAAGCAGTCACCAGAGCCATAGACAAGGGTAAGGTGGTGCACACAGCCTATCTTAACCTCGCCAAGGCTTTCGACACCATCCCCCATTCTGGTATTATAGATAAATTCACTGGACTGTGCATAAATCCCTATGTCACAAGATGGGTGGCCAACTGGCTTACTAACAGAACCCACAGAGTGAAAGTAGTCAACTCGAAATCAGACTTCAGACCAGTGACAAGCAGAGTACCACAGGGTTCAGTCCTGGGTCCTCTCCTATTTGGTATCTACTTCTCAGAAGTCCAGACTAATACAGCTGGTCTGTGGCTAATGAAGTTCACAGATGACTGCAAACTAGGAAAAATAATAGATTTGCCTAAGGATGTGAACATTCTACAAAGAGGCCTCACTGAGACTGATGCTTGGTGTCAAAGTCATGGTCTAAAGCTCAGTGCTAAGAAGTGCATTGTCATCCCCTTTGGGAAAAACACCATACCCATGAACTACCACATAGGCAGTAGCCTACTAAACACTGAAAGTCTGATGAGACCTTGGGACACAGGTGGACAGTAGTCTCTTTTAGTCTCCTCTTTGATGATCACGTCGCCACAGTAGTCAGGAAATCCTTCTACATGGCACACCTCATTACAAAGGGGTTCTCCTCCAGAAAATGAGAGGTCATCATTCCTGTCTACTTATCCCTCATCAGACCCATTATAGAGTACAGTGCCCCATGTGGCATGTACCTTGCAAGACATCTACAACCGCTAGAAAGGCCACAGAAATACCTCACTAAGATGATTACCAGCCTCAAACGGATGCCATACGCAGACCGTCTCAAAAATCTCTAGCTCTACTCCGTTGCATATTGCCTACTCAGAGGTAACCTCTGCCTAACATACAAAGCCATGTCTAACACAGATCTGATGGACATGCTACACTTAAGGAAATCCCAGTCTCTCCAGGCCACACACTCCAGGGACCTAAACCTTGTCACCACAATAAACAGAACATGCTGGAGGGATAGATTCCTGTCCCAGAGACTTCCCATGCTCTGGAACAGACTACCCATTCATGTCAAGCAAAGCTGCCCATTCGCACTCTTTAAGAGAAAGCTTGACAATTGGATGGGCAACAGGAAATTCTCCCCAGAGATCACTTCTGTGGCTCTGCTCGACAGGGGCACAGGAAAATAATTTTCTTCGGTGCCGAAAGCCAGGGAATCACTTTTGGCTTGGGTTATATAGGCCCTAGAGCTGATAGCCTAGTACTTACCTATGAACCTAAGTCTTTTATCTGGTAGCTCAATTTATAAATACAACACTGTTATGTTTATTTTTGCTATTTGATTTGTTCATCTTTTATTTTGCCTGCTGGAACCAGACAGAAGAGTTGTGAAACATGCATTTTTTATATATACTTCTGAAAAGAAATACAGCATAATTTCCTATAGATGGTTGTGAAAGTACTTTATCTAGATGAATTTGCTGTCTCCCTTATTTTCCCTAATGAATTAATTCACTGTCCTTTTCTGTCAGACTGCTTTCCACACTTTTACTTTCAATATCTCCTTTTCTCTGTTTACCCTATTACATATATGTAAAATGCTTTATTTCCTTTACTGTTTTAAATGTTGTTCCTGTATCTTACAGATTTAATTGGTACTGCTTTCTCTTTTTCCCCTCTGTAATTTTTTGTATTTCTTAAATACTGCTTTTCCCTAGCTTTTGTCAGCTTCTTTGAGAACAGTTGGACAACTTGATGGTAATAGTTAATGTAATAATGACTGAGCATATTAAAAGAAATATACAGGCAAAATAGAAATTTTCAGTGGATAGAAAAGCAAATGAGAGAAAAACAATTAATTCATTATATTCACAGCAGTCACATCTTATCACAACAATTCGTACAAATTAGAGGTACGAGGAGAAAATGTGATATCATTCCTGCTGTTGGTTCTCAGGTTTTTAGCCAGTGTCAGAACAGCAGCACATATATTCATTGCTAAGTTGGCTGCTTTTTAAACATGGTTAGTTACTGGATTGCTCTAATATTTTTTGGTAAGGAGTACCAAGATGCTGGTGCAGGCTGTGTGAAAGATTTTTATTGCTTTTGAAAAGGGTAGCCTTGACAGTAATTGTGCATTTTCTGAATATGATTGTAGCAGATAACAGCTGCACCTGTGATTCAACTTGCCTGCCAGTTGTTGTGGATAGTGGTAGTTGTTTAGTTACTTGTGTGGGAGACCTTTAAACAGCAGAGCGGCCCTGGCAGTTATTGGCAACCAATTTGTCTTTTTTTTTTTTTTTTGCAATGAGTCGTAGTGATGCACTTTTGGGTCCCCTAGTGGTATAATTTTGTATACCCTGTTTATTGTGATGGCAGAGATAGTAGGTGTGTGTGTATATACACTTAACATATCTCTGAACTGTCTAGATTTAGCCACATAGTTTTGGTGTGTTTTTCATAACGTGTGGTTTTCTGCCAAATTTTACAGTATTGAAGTCGCTAAGTAATGGCATATGAGTTTCAGACTTTATAACTTTCAGAAAATGCATGCTAGCACAAAACCTGTCATTCTAGCTACTTTCTAAGTTAAAAGGACAACATTTAAAATGTATCCCTATTTTTGGGCTATTGTATCCCCATTATTTTCAGCTTTGTCCAGATTTCTTGCATTACGAGATTGAGAGGTGTGCATACCTTTCCACTGTCTAGATGTGTACCTCATCTTTTTGGCCTGTTCCTGGTAATATTTGTGAAATTACTGGCAAATCACTGAGGATTGCACCAATTAAATGTCATACATTTGAGTTTCATACTTGATTCCCCTCAAAAAGTGCCTGTTAACGCAAATCCTGTAATTTTAGCAACTGTCTAACTTAAAAAGAGCAGCGCATAAAATCTGTCAATATTTTTGTGTTATTTTATTACCATTATTTTAGGCTTTGCCCAGATTTCTTGCACTTAGAGGTATGTGGCATATAATGCCCTAGTTGGGGGCAGGGCAGGTTAGTCAATTAACTTGATCTGGCTCGACCCTGTAACTGGGTTACAGGAGACAAGAGCCAGAATCCTATACACCAAGTACCAGACTGCTGAAGGAATTGTCAGCTTCACTGGCGACAAGAGCCGGACTCGTCTGCACCAACTACCAGACTGTTGACAGGATTTGTGAGTTTGAGTCTTGGTGCATTTTCAGGGAATTATGAGTTTAGGTGCATTTTAATGGAATTGTGAATTTTAAGGGAAGAGAGTGTGACGCCCATGCCCTGGCCCATCAATCAAGGAGCCTCAATCCTCACCACTAACACCAGTGAGGGGCATCTCATATAGGAGGAAAGGATAACAAATACACACAGTAAAGTGAAATTTCCCTTAAGAGCACAAATAACCAGTCAGTCCGGGGCTGGTCACTCCCTTGCTCTCCAGGTCCCCAATAAGACTCCCCACTGGCACAGCTATAGGGTCCAGATCTCAGCCTCGTGGGCAAGCTAAAACCTCCAGCACCCTCTCTGTTCAACCAATGCTTTGTATCCCTGCCCAAGTAGCTGACACACACACACACACACACACACACACACACACACACACACACAGACAGACAGACAGACACACACACACACACACACACACACACTTTGAGAAGAGTTTATATATAACCACACAGACACTCCTGGGGAAGGCTGGCACAGGTTCTTCAGCTATGCCCCATTTTCCCCAGACTATACGGTAGTACCAGCTGCCACCACCCACTAATATTTATCAGCTACTCAAAGGCCCTTAAAAGGGTGTCCAATTATTACTGTGCAATATTATTATCCACTTGGTAGTATAGCCCAGGGCTAAAGCTATTGGAGTAACTTTGTACAATTTTACCAAAGGCATGCAAGTACTCTAAAGAGCTTACATTATCTCTACAAAAACAGCCATGGTTGAAAGGTTTTAAAATATTTAATAACAAATAGTCAAAACACAAGACAATACAGTGCTAGTCAAGAGTTCAGAGATCACAGAGAAATACTTAAAATAATTCAGTAGTACAGTTCTGACATCACAGAAAAACACTTGGCCTAATCGTTCTAGTTTCTAGCTATTTCTAAGAGAAAACACAAGTCTAAGATAAACTTACATATACAGCAAGACAGTGCTGATGAGTTGGATGGCCAAGACAAAAATGCTTAATGCTCTCTGATTCTCTCTGTTTTTAAAATCACATTCCTGGTTCACATTACATCATTCTTCACACTTCCTTGTGTTCCCAGGCTAACAGAAACTACATTTACATTCATCACCTCTGGGCAGAAACCAGAGCAATAAAGGACATTAATGCATGCAAATTCTGGCCATTAACCCTGGCCTTAAAACAATAGGCAGGATGCCTCACTCTAGACTTACTGGCTCCGAGTTTTAACATCAAAGGGTCACAACATGCTTTACTTGGTCTGTAGAGTGCACTGTTGTTACATTTTTTTTTCCAGTTCCACATGTAACACTATTTTTACCATTTAAGACACAAGCCTGTGGTTTACATTAATATTTACAGATGACAGAATTATCTCCAAAATTCTGTCTGGCTAGGCTGGCAGCCTTCACCTGTCTTCACCCAATATTCACAGAGAGATTTACTTTTGGTCATATTATGATAAATGGGGAGAAAAAGCCAAGTAATGGAACACTGGAATGGTTGGGGGGATGCTGCGGGGTGGTTACTGCAGAAGGGACTTCTCTAGTGGATCCCCAATCTATTACCCTTCCTGGGGCCCTATTTGACCATGATCCACCTCTGGTTGTGGAGATAATGCAGTTTACAGTAAGACTCAGCAATTCTTTTTCATGCACCTCAAATATTACGGTATTTGTAGATACTCACTGTTTCTCATATGGAGTACAGAAATGAACATTAAGCATAGAATAGAAGGTTATCTTACCCAAATTAAAAGAAGGAGATGAATCCTTAGTGAAGTGTAATGGAATTACTCTAACTTTCATACCTATAGGCATTCTTAGAAACTCTGTCTTCAAAAGATTTTATTAGTAATCATGAAGATTGTGTTCTTAAAACCACTTGAATGGAAAACAAGACAGTGCAGTCCAAAGTTTAGTGCACTGTATGACAGTGACCTTGAATGGACAATGGACATTATTGTATGCGGTTTTAGCGTATGCTACATGATGATCTTCAGACTTTAGGAAAAAAAATGTATGACAGTAATAACAGAAACAGTATTAGGATATAAGAGTAATGGCTCACTGAATATACAGGCGATATTGTTTCACAGAGACTGTAGTATAAAAGGGGATTTAGAAACCTTTTTAAAACACAGTATGTCAGTATTAGCAATATGTAATGGAATACATGACTAAAAACATTCACTAGTCTTAGAAAATGGTGAGGGAAAAAGAAAAGAGCAGGATTTGTGAGCTAATCATAGAATTAAGGGTGATGCATAGACTGCCTGTCTGGAAATTATCATTTATCAAATTCTTGTGTGAAGAGATTGCTTAAAAAATGATGCGATGCCAAGCTTACTTTCATTAACACAGACATTGAAGCTTTGTCATCCTTTTAATGCCATTAGGAAAATTCAGGGGTAATGTTTACCGTGAGTCCTACAGATGTGATTTATTAAAATGAGAATTCTATCTGGCTGTTAGGTTCCATACAACATTTTAAACATTAATTTCATCAGACCACTATTATGTGCCTAATATGCTGCTTGCTCATGCAGTCAAGTCAGCGTGGAAATATCCTATAAAAAAATGAAACATTAGTAATGCACCATAGTTAATATGACAACATTACTTTGTTATAAAGTAGAATTAAAGGTAAATATAGGTAGGCTGTTCATAGGGTTGTACTAGGAAAATGACTACTAAGGCCATGCAGCCCAAATGTTTGACAAATGATGGCTAACCTTGTTAATTATTAACCAGGGCTTCGCTGTTGAAACATTTATAACCAGGGGCCTGGGAGATAAAGCATTTACAGATTGCAGGTGTCCATTAGAGTCATACGGGCCAACCTAGGGATGAATGTCCTGTTCCCCATCCACTTGGCCAAGTTGCACTTGAATTATGTTAGGGAGGACCTCTGCTTCATATGGTTGGGGGATCCTATTTAAGAGGCATGGTAGTGTCTGGGGTACACACCTGTCTCTCCAGCAGGGCCTATTTATATCACAGGCAAGGTTTAAGTCTTTAGAATGATTAATTCTGCTGCTATTTATTTTTTTGGATATGAAGAAGGCCCATAAGGGTGGGTTTGGGCAATTCTGTGTATTCCAGGCATAAATCGCCTACATTCAACAGAATGTAGGAGAGAGAATACAGGGACAGGGCTTTGAGGTGGTCTGCATATGACATGTTACTTACACCCAAGTGTTTTTTAGTGAGGAACCTCTGTGTACATTGCAGTTGTTGGATGTGCCTGGTAAGGTATATACCAAAGGGGCAATTGCACTCTGTGACAGGTCAGATTAATATTGAATACAGTGAATAATGACCTCCTTAGACTTAGATGCTGTCAGTCTCCGTAGTTCAAGCACCTTAAGTGTGATGAAAAAATGATTCACATAATGGGTTGATGATAGAGAAGTGAACTGGGACACCATATTTGCATCAAGTGATATTTGCACCATTTGTACATGTCTGACTGTACAGTAGAAGAAATGTTATATAGGCATTTGAATTGCGGTGAAAGGCAAAATGCGTGAAGGAAAAGAAGCATGTTTGTGAGTAAAGGTGTATGGACATGTTTCCAGAAGAGAATATATAACTAACATATGGGGGGGGCTTCACCCCCCCACACCCCCTTACTTTATATACTAACTCCAGGATTGCACTACAGTAGCGAAAAGGCCATTTATAACTTTCAACGAAATGAGTTTCAGTCAAGTTAGTTTTCAGTGAAGTGAGCTTTCAGTGAAGTGGTCTCACTGATTTGACTTTCAGTGAAGTGAGTTTTCAATCAAGCGAAATACACCTGTGTCTATGATATATAAATCCAGTTTGATCATTATTTATTGTTTTGGATAGTGGTATTTTCATTCTGTTAGTTAATATTGTCATAAATATCTTATAGTCATTATTTAATAATGATATAGGTCTATATGAGGTACAAAGGTTTGACGATTTGTTTTCCTTTAGGATTGGTGTGATTAAGGAATATCTCCAAGAGGGTGGTATTAAAGCTTGTGACTGAATTTCTAATAAAGTTTTATGGAAGAGGGATAGTATGTTTGAAGGAAAAAGTTTATATATTTCGATAATTATGCCATCTATACCTGGAGCTTTATTATTTTTGTCCTCTTTTATAGTATCTGTAATTTCTTTGTAGGATATGGGTACTTGCAGATCTAGTTTTAATTTTACTGGTATTTTTTTTTATATTAGAACATGTTTCATCCAGATTTAATAAATCTATATGGATATTTACTTTTTGGAAATGTTCCATATAGTGATTTCTGTAAGCATCAAGAATGTCACCTATATTCGAGACATTTTTTCCCTTTCTTTTTATGGAAGATACTTTTAATGTTATTAGCTTTTGATTGTATTTTGATTCTTGTGAATAAATTACGTAGATATTTGGGAGAAGTGGCCAAGGTATTAGTTTTTAGTTTTTCTAAAGCTAAACTAGTTTTGTGTATTAGAATTTTGTTGTATTTATTGTTTAATACTTCTACTTTCTTTTTCGTCTCCAAATGATTTTGATTTTTTTTCAGCTTTTACTGACAAAAGTTTGGATTGTAGATCTAATAATTCAGAATCCCATTCTCTGATTTTTTTTTTTAATACCAAGTTTGGGTTTTACCATATATGTAAGATTTTAATGAGTCCCATATCATTATTTTATTTATCTCCCTGGTGTAATTAGTATACAAGAAGAACTGTAATTCAGATAATAACCAGGGTTTGAACTCTCTAATTTTAGTTATATATATACTGGAATTCTGGAGTTAAAGATTAATGGCATGTACCCATTTTGAAGTTTTTGTACCAATGAATCGTGGTCTGAAAAGGGGCAGGGAGTGATTGAGAAATTAATGATTTTAGAGTGTAAGTCACGTGCAGCAAATATTTTATCTATTCTAGTTTGGGTATCAAATTTGTGATCTTGATGGGAAAATAACGATTTATCTTCTTTAAATCTGAAAGTATCTACAAGATGAAATGATTATACCCACTTGTTTAAAGCTTTTGATACAGCAGATGTACGCAGCAGTCTTTTATTTGTAGTTTCAGAAATATCAAATATACAGTTAAAATCTCCTCCTAATATTAAGTTGCCTTTATAATTATTGGGAATGAAATCTAAGTGTTTTTAACCATTCCTGTTCCAATGCCTGGGAACCAGTATAGATTGGATAGGGTCTATATTCTGTTATTATATTTAACTGTTACTAATGCTATAAGGCCTTCTTTATCTTCATACTTATAAATGATTTCTGGGTTAATCACATTTGTTTTCCATAAAAGTTTTACCCCTTTTGTCTTTGTCTTATAAGTGGATTGCGCCAATTTCATATATTCCTTAGGATTCCATTTGTAATTGTCATTTGTTTTCAGATGAGTTTCTTGAAGGAAGACAATTTATGCTTTGTTCATTTTTAAATATTTCAGTAGGTTTGATCTCTTGCTAGGATTGTTTAAGCCATTGGTATTTAAAGATAAAAAAGTTAAATCCATCTTAGGTTATTTAGACTATGTAATTTTTGTTTTATTGTGAGTATTAAATATTTTTCTCTGATAACTATGCAGTATATATTTGAGATTTTAATGGAAATTATCAGTTTTATATTTTGAGTGTTTGTACCAATAAAGTAATGTTTTGGTCAGGCATACTAAAAATGTGCTTGTGAAATAACACATTTAAATTGATAAATGTTAACAAAACTAAGATCCACACTAGCCATGGAATGAAAATCATTCCTAATCTGAAGGATAAACCTAAGTCCATCCGATTATCACTCATACCTTGACAGTCCAGAACATCTGAGCTCCATAAATTGAGTTATCATATGGAGAATATTTGTAATAGGAATAAGCAATATATATTATTTTAAACAGATATAGTACTGCTGTAGATTAGACAGAATTCTAATAGAATATAAATGTCTACTTATTGTATAAGCAATTAATATTTACATGAAAGATAGATAAGCAATTCAATCATAGTAAAGTAGGATGTATCATATTTAAAACCTCAGTAAAAAGTTATACCACACAGTTATTTACCATATGCACCCTTACTGATGAAGTTTTCAAAACTAATTATTTAATATAAATAGATGGTAATAATATTCATCAGAAAATCCAATAAGCAGTTTAAAGGACAAAGGTACCTGCAGCGTCAACCACAAAATGTAGAAATATCCAAAGAAATATGCCAAGTACCACGACAGCTCTTCAAATTCACGATCCTTTATTGAAACAAACTATTCAGATCAGTAAGCGCTTTCGGGCTACTTCATAACCTTTCATCAGACTTAATTAATGACATTTTCTTTTCAGTTAAATATAGAAAAAGGCACCAAAAAAGTTTTTCATTCAATTAATTCATATATCTAAATTCACCACTACATGGTAGCATTTGTCTAAAATTTCAATTCTTGTGGTACATTGTGTTTAAAAGCGTATGTATGTATATATAAAAACATATATATAAATATATATATGAAAATACACATGTATATAGATGCAAACATGGATAAAAATATATATGACATACATAACACTTTCATTTCATATATTGAAATGCACAATAATTAATAAAACAATACATTTGATATATAGAGACAATATATTTAAAAATGCACATGTATACTATCATAGATCAAACTCTCTCATAAATGCATACTCAATGTTTCAAGGGTCTATCTCCCAAAAAAGGTTTAATGGAGACCCTATCATTCAGCCCCTTCCCTTTATCTGACTGCATCCTAATTATCCATTTAATTTCGTGTTGTTCTGTGTGTTTCTTAATATTTCCAAGTCTTTTACTCATATTAACTAATTCTATTACAGTAAACTTGAACTTATGCCTAAATCATTTTCTAATGTATGTTTTGCCAAAGCATTTGTCTCATCCTCTCGATTAATGGCATAAATATTTTCCCTCACCCTTTCTCTTAAGGTTCGATTGGTTTTACCTGTATAGTAGCTTGTACATTTATCACAGCTAGCTAGATAGATGAGGTCCCTAGATTTGCAGCCAGCATAGTGTTTGAAAATGTATGTCCTACCATTCTCTGGATGTATGAAACTGTTAGAACTTGACATATATGAGCATTGATTGCAGTTCCTACAGGGAAAAGTCCCTTGTCTGCTAGATGTCACCCTACCCATATTGCTTTCTTCATAACATAGCAACCTTTTTAGGGACTTGCTATTACTATAGCTATGTCTAGGATTAGAGCCAACAATAGTACGTATCTCTTCATTGATGGTCAGAATGGCCCAATGTTTTGTAATCACTTTATCATTTTGTTATTGTTGGAATATGATATGTTTAACCTTACTTGTGTATTAGTATGGGTCAATTGTGTATCAATTTGAGTTGATACCACTGTATTAGTATCTCTTTTTATAAAATAGGGTCTTCCTTTTCCTGTTCTATCGACCTTTGTCAGATCTTTCAGTATCCCAGTTTCTTGATTAGACTATCCCCTTGTGGCAAATTCATCACCCAGGAGGTTTAGTGTTTGTTCACATATGATGTCCTCACTAGTTAAATTAGATATTCTCCTTCCTTGATTGATCACTATATTCTGATAAATATGTTTGGGGTGCATACTTGTGCGATGGAACAAACTGTTTTTTCTACAGCTCTTTCTATATAATCTGGTTGTGAATCTATCATTCTCCTTACTAATAAATACATCCAGAAACTCAGTTCCTGTTTTTGACCATTTCCCTTTAAATTTCAGGAAATTGGTAGTTTGATTTGTGTATTCAATGAATACACATAAATCAGCCTCACTCCCTTCCCATAGGAAGAAGATATCATCCACAAATCTCTTATAGTATTTAATTTTATTCCCATATTCCGTATCTAGAATGTATGCCTTCTCCCATTGGGCCATAACCAGATTTGCATACGAATTCGCACAAGGTGTCCCCATGGCCACTCCCTTTTCTTGTAGGTAGTATTCATTGTCATACATGAAAACATTATTCTGTAAGACTAATTCCAACAACAGCATACGTCTCATTCTAACTGAACTCGTCACATTCCTTGCACATAATAATTGCCTTAAAAACTCAAGTTCGTCTTCATTAGGAATCATTGTGAATAGGGATTTTACATCTAAAGTTACAAGCCAAATATTAGATAGATCCATCATATTGTGTGTGTGTATTCAGATAAACTTTTAAGAACTTCCTGAGTATCAATGCTCATATATGTCAAGTTCTAACAGTTTCATAAATCCAGATAATGGTAGGACATACATTTTCAAACACTATGCTGACTGCAAATCTAGGGACCTCATCTATCTAGTTAGCTGTGATAAATGTACAAGCTACTATATAGGTAAAACCAATTGAACCTTAAGAGAAAGGGTGAGGGAACATATTTATGCCATTAATCAAGAGGATGTGACAAATGCTGTGGCAAAACATACATTAGAAAATTATTTAAGCCATAAGTTCAAGTTTACTGTAATAGAATTAGTTAATAGGAGTAAAAGACTTGGAAATATTAGGAATCGCACAGAACAACACAAAATTAAATAGATAATTAGGATGCAGTCAGATAAAGGGAAGTAGCTGAATGATAGGGTCTCCATTAAATCTTTTTTGAGAGATAGACCCTTGAAACATTTATGTGTATTTTTAAATATATTGTCTCTGTTTATCAAATGTGTTGTTTTATTAATTATTGTGCATTTCAATATATGAAATGCAAGTGCTATGCATGTCATATATATATTTTATATTTTTGTCCATGTTTGCATCTATATACATGTGTATTTTCATCTATATATTTATATTTATATGTATGTTTTTTATATATACATACAGACACTTTTAAACACATCCATTTATATCAATGTACCACAATAATTGAAATTTTAGACAAATGCTACCATCTAGTGGTGAATTTAGATATATGAATTAATTGAATGAAAAACTTTTTTGGCATCTTTTTCTATATTTAAATGAAAAGAAAATGTCATTAAGTCTGATAAAGGGTTTTGAAGTAGCCCGAAAGCGCTTACTGATCTGAATAGTTGTTTGTTTCAGTAAAGGATCATGAATTTGAAGAGCCGTGGTGGTACCTGGCATATTTCTTTGGTAATAATATTTATACCTAATGTTTATAATACAGTGTATTTTACTGGATATATCAGAAGTTATATTTCATTGTTTGCCAGCATTTAAGTAATCACTTTGTTTGTTGCTAACTTAGTTAAAGCATCAAGTTTGTTTTATGTGAACATTGATTAAAGTTAGTGCATTTTAATTATCAGTGCATCCCTCTTCCCACCATTTCCTACACATAAGGATTTTCATATCTGTCATTTCTTATTATAAACTGAGTGAAATTATAGGTTAAAAACAACAAATTCACTTATTGTGATTAATGATTACACATTCCCTTTCCATATTCATAAATTGCCATTTTATGGCATATACTGAAAGTTTTTAGATTTAAATGGCACCATTTTGTATTGTATAATCAGCAAAGGTTAAACTGCGTAATTATTGTCAATTTAATACTATTTGTTCAGAATGTGATTGTTACATTCTGTGACATTCCTAGTTCAGGCTTCTATTCTTTCCCTTGAACAGCTTTGTCAGTTTGATGTCCTGTATAAAACAGTTGCCTTGTTAACAGCTTAAGTATTATGTATGGTCAAGATGGGTTACAAAACCACAGTTCAAGTTAAAGCAATTATATGACTTGTTTTGCACATTTACTTATATAAGAAAATGATCCTGCTTCCCCTTGATGTTCAGTGTAGTCTGTCATTTATGACAAGTTAAGACAGCAGTGTTGTTATGCACTAGCCCATGTTATTAAATCCTGTCTTTAATATTTAAATTCAGCAGACTGTTTTATCTTATATGACGATTATATATTTTATGTCTAGATTTACTAAAATCATACATTATATAAGTATTGTTTTTTTTTTATGTTGCTTAGTTCTTTGAGAGACCACAAACTGTAATGATTATTCTTAGCTCCTTCCAAGCATGTTTATACAGTCCATAGACTTTAAATTATGAGACCCTTCTAGTTTCTTATTTGATATAAGCATATTTCCATCCTTACACACACACGCACATATCAGTACTTCAAGCACGGGCAACAGTGCCCAACCAGTTTTGCCAGAATACCATTCATTAGCTCATGTGGTGTGTTTCCAGGCTGTTCTTATAGATTCATAGATTAGTACTAAGCTAACTGCCCTTGTGAGCCATTTTAAGCTTAGCCAATTATCCCTTGTGAGACTCAAACCCTGCACCTTGTGTTTGTAAGGCAAACACCTTAAGCATTAGGCTACCCTTCCAACCCAAACCTTAAAATATCCAAACCAATATTTGTCCTGTTCCATGCAGTGGCCACTCTGCCAGTGAACCATTCAACACACCTTCCATTCCCACAGATATTTCCATGAAGGAAATCTGACGACTCTCTACCACTTCTTGGCAACCCCAAACACCCCTAGAATCAGCTATTCCCATATCCCCAACACATCTGAGAAAGTTCACCTCCCGGACCACTGCAAAGGATACTGCACAAGACCAAGTGCTTTTCGTATTTCACAATAACGCAGACTTCCACTGTTATGTAAGTCCTCAATGTGTTTGGACCAAAATAGATTTTAAATATAAAATTGCGCTTATTATTATCATTATTTTTTTTTAATCACGAATCAACTTAATGAGCTAAACGGAGTGTTAGGAGACCATCAGTATCTGTACATGTGGTTTAAAACATCCCTTTTATTAGGGTCTGTATTAAATCAACAAACACTTAGCGAACGCTGATTTATCGACCCCATGTAAGTGAAAGCTTACAATCCCTAACACTTAGAACAGCTATTTTTTTCCCAGGGAAATAAAAACGCTGTTCCAAAAAAGAAAAAAAAAACTTTAAAACATTACATAAAGTGGAGGGCTTTGCCCCCCCAACCACCCAAAATGGGGGGCTGTGCCTTCCACAGCCCCCCCTACTTAAATATACCAGCTCTGAGATCGCACTACAGTGACGAAAATAGCAAAATAACAAAGGCGGCAAAGTGATTTCTTTCCCAGGACAAGAATTCTCTGATATGCCATTTCGGTATTTTGTCGTTTTGCGCTTTCAAGTTCGATCAAGACGCCTTCGAAAGAATGAGTCTTCGATCATATAATAGGGAACCTTTTATAATATATATTTTTTTTAAACCAAAAACTTCATTGCCGAGAATCATCTCGGAGGCTCCTCAGAGCTGTTAAGCATTATTCTCACACTGTCTCTGTTACCATAGCAACCTGAGAGTGTTTGTTTCTGTTAATGTGTCTGTATACTACATACCAGAAGGTCGCGATGCACCTGAAGCAAAGATTCACTTCACTACAACTTCAAGCCTGAATTCCCTCCCTTTCAGTGAGGCAGCAGCCAGGCAAAGAATGGCGATCAAACAGATCAATAAAAAAAAAAAAATGTCCCAACAAGCCGCCACAACAAGCGATAATGCATTCTTCCAGCCTTCCCACCTGTCACTCGGCAGATGTATAAACAAACTATTCTCTGTCAAAATATTCCAAATCACAGTTTTATCCACCCCTTCCCCTGGATCCAGGCTAACACACCAAATTCCTCTTCCTAATACACAAGCATCAGTAAACCTCGATCACAAGCCGCAACCCACAGTTTCCCGGAGACGAAAACGGCAACATACAGACAGCTGCCAGACACAGCTGCATCCACACACACCATGTCAGGCTTAAACAGCACTCGAAGCTAAGATACCTGCCATAATTGATATTAACTGTTTAGACAGAATACTAATGACATTTGTACTAGCTGCCAGACACGGCTGCAGACATGCACACCACATCGGGATTGATCAAATAGCAGTCGTAGCTATGATACCTGCCATAATTGATTTGAACTATATTTAGACAGAATAATGACATTTGTACTAGCTGCCAGACACAGCTGCATCCATGCACACCATATCAGGATTGATCAAACAGCACTCGTAGCTGTTATACCTGCCATAATTGATATTAACTATATTTAGACAGAATAATGACATTTGTTTTAAGATCTTGCTACTATTATTTAACCAGGATATATATGATATTTCTAAATCATACTTTAACTGAAGAAGGCATTAGTCTCCGTGACAGCATTTTTTTTTTCAAAACACACTGCTAATATTCTTCGTGTTTCACTGTTGCAGTCAGCACATTTGGGTTATCCTGCCAGGGTTAGCCCTCAGTCGGCCCAAATACCAGAGGCTTAGTATTTCTGCATCCTTTGCTGTTGCTCCAGGACTGATGTCAGGTAGTCAGTGCTATAAAACTAGGCAGCCGACACCATTACACCAGTCTTTCTTGCCAAGGAGCCCGAAGCAGAAGCAGTTTGAACGAGTGCCGGTCGGCTGCTACCTGAGTTTTCATTTCCGAATTTAAGTTGAAGTGTTCTAAAGCTAAGTACGCCGTTGGGAATCCTTTTTTCCTGATCTAACCGATGTCAGAAAAAGTTAACAATTGTCTCGCCTGTGGAAAGCAAATACCACATCGAGACTTTCATTCTTACTGTGTCACCTGTTTAGGCCCAGACCATGACTTCCCCCGCTGTCGCTTTTGTGCTTTGTTCATCGCCAGACTATACGTCATCAGGCCCTTATTGTAGCTAGATATTTTCGCTCTCAGTCCTCGAAATCCGATATGGCTTCAGGAAGCCATCTGACTATCGATCTTCTGGGATAAAGACAGAGGCAGACCACACGTCCAAAATTACAGACGACACTACCGTTAAGCTAGTCGTCAGTTCTTCGGTTCTAAGTGAGGCGCTTTCGCAGCCCCTGATGCCTGCTTCTGTGGATTTGCAGGCCGCTACCGAGACCCTTTCGGAGTCTGGTATGTCACAAGACTGTTCTTCAACTAAGGATCCTGCGGATGTCTCTACCTTGGATGGGTCCAGAGCTGCTGAGCAGGCACTGGCTTCTGAGGAAGTACTTCACACTACCGATACTCGACACAGACTGACAACTTCTTTTGTGTCTTCAGTTCTTTTGGAAACAACTGAGTTTCTAAGGACCAGGGTATGAACTACACCCAGGAAACCGATGGCCCAAGCTCAGGCACCTGCTTCCTTGCCTTAGTCCTCAAATGTGTAAAATGGTGGAAAACCTTATAATGCTTATTAGAAGAAGCCAGGCTACCCCTTCTAAGAGGAAAAGAGAATTGTCCCCAGTAGTTATATCTGAACAGGAGTCTGATGACTGATGCATCTGAATATGAAGATATGCAACCCCTCTCTGCTTATGAGGATTTTGATGCAGAGGAATCCATCCCTTCAGCCTCTCCACCCGAGGACTTTCCTTTGGGGAAACCCTACATACTTTAAGGGAGCATTTCCAATGGGAATGTCAGGACTATCCTCAGTCAAAAAAGAGACTCAGGGAATTCTTAGATCTTCTACAGCACAGACCTCTGGCCATTCCTCTTGTCTTGGATGTCGTGGATGATATTTTTATGGAACCCAGTCTGACCCCTGACACCTTCCTCCTGCTCCCAGGAAACCTGACGGATATTACAGAGTCCCTGACTCTCACAAATTTCTTTTCAAAAGTCCTACTGCTGACCTCAAAGTCATCTCTCAAGGACCTAAAGGAATCAAAGCAACTTCAGCTAAGAATCTCACCCCCTCAAATAGGGATTCCAGAGCATTAGACAGATGGGGTAAAAAAAGTATAAATCCTCTGCTACTCTTGCTATCAGAGCATTAAATTGTCAGTTCCACATGCTGAAACAGCAACATACCATGGAACTCCTCAAACAAAAAATATCTTCTTTTCCTCCTTGTGCAGAAAATAGAGTTACAAGAGTTAATGCATTCTGCAAGTAAAGTAACTAAGCACACCTTACAATGTGGTTTTGACACCCTAGAAGCATCTTGCATCTTGGTTGGGAGGGTGGCCTAATGGTTAAGGTGTTTGCCTTACAAGCACAAGGTGCAGGGTTTGAGTCTCACAAGGGATAATTGGCTAGGCTTACAATGGCTCGCAAGGGCAGTTAGCTTAGTACTAACCTATGAACCTATGCAGTGCAGCAGTTACTGGTTCTGTCCTTAGAAAGCATGCTTGGCTTAAGGAACAGACCTTGCCAGAACATGTCAAATCCAAATTATTGGACGCACCCTTGCACAGAGGCAACTTATTTGGCACCAAGGCAGAAGAGGTCTTAAAAAAGATGGAAGAAAAAGCTAAATCTATGCAGAGAGTTAAAGACTTCTTACAGGTCCAGCCACCAAGGTTCAATAGGTATTGCCCCTGCAAGCACTGGTCCTTTCCTGCCCCCTCCAGGCCAGCTCAGCCCAGACCCAGGAGCAGCAGACCCCCCAGACAACAGCCCCAGGGAATGCAGAGATCTAAGCAATGGAGTTCCTCCTCTTCAAAGTCAGGGAGTGCAAAGCCACCCCCTTATGGTAAGAACTCAGAATAACTTCACTTCCACCCCCCCCCCTCTGCCCACCGGCTCATACCCTTAGGAGGAAAACTCACCTTCCACACAAGCAACTGGGCCATCATTACCAGCGACTGCTGGGTCCTCGACATAGTGTCCCAGGGATACAAATTTTATTTCCACACTCTGCCAACCTCAAAAGGGTTCCTAGACCTTCCCCCAAACCAGTGGGCAGAGGTCAAAAAGCAAGTCATTTCCCTGCTCTCCATGAGGGCAATAGAGCATGTTCCTGCAGATAGGCCAAGGTTTCTACTCCAGACTCTTCCTGGTACCCGGAAAAGAGGGCACATTGCGCCCCATCCTCGATCTATCCATTCTAAACACCTTTCTGGTGATACCAAAATTCAAAATGCTCACCCTCCAGCAGCTTCTACCTATGCTTTCCAAAGATGCTTGGTTAGTCACCCTAGACCTACCCACACATCCCAGTCAGAGAGTCATGCAGGAAATACCTAGATTTCAGGGCAGGATCTATGCACTTTCAGTTCCTGCGCTTCCCTTTGGCTTATCTCCTCCTCCCATAGTTTTCACAAAATGTCTGGCTCCCGCCATTGCTTTTTCCAGACAAAGAAATATTTAAATCTACCCATACTTAGACGACTGTCTGATTCAGGCAGACAGTCAGGAAAAGCTGCTACAGCACCTAACCTTTGTAGAGGACCTACTGACCTTCCTGGGGTATACTGTCAATGAAAAGAAATCCAAACTAGTCCCCACTCAAAAAATTGTATTCCTGGGAGCAAGCTTGGACATAGCATCCCAGATGGCATTCCGTACTCCAGAAAAACAAGCCTACCTGACAGCCTACTTCTCTCAACTAGCCACCCAGGACCCAGTTATCACAAGGAAAATCCTGCAAGCTCTAGGGTTCATGGCCTCCTGCATTCTACTCATTCCATATGCCAGACTGCATATGAGGAAACTACAGTGGTACCTACAAAGCCTTTGGTGTCAGCACTGTCAAGACCTGGAAGTTATTATACCAATGATACCTTGTCTAAGGAAAGGTTTTCTTTGGTGGGCAGCAGCATGCTACCACAACAAGGGACTTCTCTTCTCACAACCTCATGCCACCCACCCTCACCACAGACGCATCAGACTGTGTCTGGGGGCTCACCTAGATGGCAGATGCCTTCAGGGCCAATGGAGCCCCAATCAAATACATCTGCACATCAACCAAAAAGAGATGTTAGCTGTTCAGCAAGCCCTGACAGCTTTCAGACCCCTACTCTCCCTGGGGCCCCTACTGATCAAAACAGACAACACCACTGTGATGTAGTATATCAGCAAGCAAGGAGGGACTCGCACTTATCCTCTGTGCAGGCTCACCATGACCCTTTGGCACATGGCCTCAGCCAGGCAACTACACCTGTTAGCGCAATTCCTGCCAGGCTCTCTAAACTCCCTGGCAGACAACTTAAGCAGAAACCTGCTAGATCCACACAAGTGGCAGCTAGACCACAGGACCTTCACCCTTGTAACCCAGAAATGGGGCACACCGAAGGTCGACCTCTTTGCCTCACACTCCAGTCATCAGCTCAACAAATTCTGCACATGGGAACTTCACAGCAAGGCCTGGAAAGTGGATGCTGTATCCTTCCAGTGGGTAAACCTCTCGGTCTATGCATTTGCCCCTCTACCACTTATTTCAAGGGTACTTTCAAGGGTACTGCCCAAAAAAAAAGAGGAGAAAACCCGAGGACAATCCTGATTGCCCCATACTGGCCACGACAGCACTGGTACCCACTGCTTTGCAGCCTGTCACCTTGGCCAGCCTGTCACCCCTGCCACCTTGGCACCTAACTCAGATCCCAACACTCCTGACCCAGAGGAACCCAGAGGAATGGAGAATTCATGCATCCCCATTTGCAGACCCTCAACCTGGCAGCCTGGCTTATTCCCTGACCCCTCCTCAAGCTGCCAGTCTAAGCAAACAATTTCTAGATGTTATACTTGAGGCCAGATGCCCCAGCACTAGAAAATTTTATGCTGACAAGTGGAAAAGGCTTTGCACCTGGATCCAAGTTAAGGGAGCTGGAACAGAACAGCCCTACCTGCCGCTCATCCTGGATTACCTGGCAGAACTACTACACAGGGTTCCATCCTTCTCTTCTATTAAAATACATGCCTCAGTCATCTCTGCTCATTTCAGCACAGAACCACCTCTTTTCTCACACCCTCTCATCAAACAGTTCCTAAGAGGGGCTAACAACTTGAGGCCACCCAGAAGAGTTCCTACCCCAGCTTGAGACCTTAACTTTTGTGTTGGAAAAGCTCACCCTAGCTCCCTTTGAACCTGCAGCTTCAGCAGAGTTAAAATTTCTCTCTTGGAAGACAGCCTTTCTTCTGGCCATTGCTTCAGCTAGAAGAGTTTCAGAGCTACAATCACCTATGGCTGTAGAGCCCTTCATCATTTTCCATGCTGACAAGGTCTCCCTCAGGACTAACCCATCCTTCATGCCTAAAGTGGCAGTGTGGCTCTAAACCAATCCATTAATTTGCCCACCTTTTTCCCTAACCCACAAAACAAGGGGGAAAGGATTTTGCACTCTCTAGATGTCCTCAGACAGCTAAGATTCTACCTGGACAGGACTAAATCTTTTAGAAAAACTGATCAATTGCTAGTCAGCTTCGGTGCAGGGGCAGAGGGCAAGGCCATATCCAAACAATCTCCAAGTGGATAGCACACTGCATCTATTTCTGCTACAAACAGCACGGAAAGCCACCCCCAAAGGGCGTCAGGACACATTCCACCAAAGCAACCTCCACTTCTGCAGATTTTCTCAGAAGCGACCTCACCAGGGACATCCTGGAAGCTGCAACATGAACATCTGTTCATACCTTCACCAAGCATTCCCACCTGGCTATCTTCTCAAAATCCAGGGCAGGCTTTGCCACTGCAGTCTTGCAGGGCATCCCAGCCAGCCCCTAGTCTTCTTGACTGCCTCCACCCTTTTCTACAGCTTTGGGAATGAACCCAAATATGATGACTGCAACAGTGAAACACGAAGAACATAGTACAGTTGTGTACACTTACCATAAATGTAGATGTTCGAGTGTATTCACTGTTGTAGTCCTGGTTTCCCTCTCTCCATCCCCCTTGTGTGTGTGTCTCTCTCTCTCTTTACAAGGAATTTTTGGTATTTACTTTCTACTGGTGGTGTTCTTCCACCATAACTTAGCTCCCTATTGGGGTCCCCTCACATTTAGGGCAAGAAAAACTGATGTAATGGAGTCGGCTGCCTGGTTTTATACCACTGACGGCCTGACGTCAGTCCTGGAGTGACAGCAACCGATGCAGAAATACTACGCATCTGGTATTTGGGCTGACTGAGGGCTACCCCTGGCAGGATGACCCAAATGTGATGACTGCAACAGTGAATACACTCGAACTTTTACATTTATGGTAAGTGTATACAACTGTACTTTACTGCTATTTTATATGTTAATTTGTTACATTTGAGTCTGAACTCTGATGAATGGTACCTCATTGAATTAGTTAATTAATTGAATGGTACCTCATTGAATTAGTTAATTAATTGCTTAAATTATTATAAGTAAAATCAGTGAATAATTAACAAGATAAGTATTCCTTGAGTTCAAGTAGGGGAATAGAAACTTCTATGTTTGTATTATATGTTGGTTTGTTTGGCTTATATGTAATGTAAATAGTAACCCATCTTGACCTACCTTTGTGAAAAATTATTGGACTCTGAACATTCTGAGTAAATCATTACTGTTTCTCAGTTGTTTAAGAAACCCCTTTTTTAAAATAAAAACAGATGACAGGTGCTGTACCATATCAGTTGGTACTTTGAGAAATGTAGTTGTAAGAGTTAATTTTTTGGGACAGCTATCTTGGATTCAGTTTTTTGTTTCTTCTTTCTAGCATGAGTCCAAGGATTTGTTTCTTTTATTCTTTTAAGAATAGGAGCCAGCAATTCCATTTCTTCTGGGGTAGACACTATGTTGTTTTTGATGAATATAGTAGCTTCTTCTAAATCATTAAAGGTTCTCATCTCATTGGCAAAAAGTATTTGTATCTTGGCTGGAAAGGCCAGTTGTGCTTTAATGTTGTTTTGTTTTAACAGTTTTATTATTGGCCAGACATTTTTCCTTTGTTCTGGTGTTCTGGAAGAATAATCATTGTCAAACCTTATCAGGCTTTGATTGTATTTTAAGGGTGATTTTCTCCAAGCAGATTTAATATTAGTTCCTTGTCCAGAAATAAAAGAAATGTTATAACTATGGCTCTAGGTGGAGTATTTGTTGACTTAGAAGCAGGTTTGCTCAGTGCTCTATGCGCCCTTTCAATTCCAAATGAAAGTCCCTCTTTCAAGTCTAAAAATTCAGGAATCCAGGTTGTTAAGAGTGAAATAATGACTTCTCCTTCAGAGTTTTCAGGCAGACCAAAAATCTGTATGTTTTTTTCTCCTTTCCCTGTTTTCGAAGTCATCGATTTTGTTAAGCAGCCATGTATTCTGTTTAAGCAGAAATTCTTTTTGGAATTCTTCCTCTTTGAGTCTCCCTTCAATGTCATTTGGAGAAGTCTCTACATTTGTTATTTTTGTATGGTGTTGCTGTAATAGTTCCTTAAGAGTATCAGCCTGTTTTTGAGAATTTAATTTGAGGTTTTCTAAGTCATTTTTAAAGCCATCCATCTTCAAAGATAGTTCATGTAAGGTAGATGTCATCAATTGCAGTTCTTTTTTCAAAGCAGCATCTGGATGAGAAATCCTTGAGTCGTTCATATTCAGTGACTCAATATATCTCCAAGTTACTTGACTGGAACATTTTTGTATATCTCCACCAAAATTGATATTTATGTAGTTTAGTAGTTTATTTATAGATTTCTGATGTTTTAAACTTGAAAATAATAAAGTTTTCCTGTATTATTATACTAGTTTATGGAACTCTCAAAATTCACTGCTCTCAGTTTGCCATCTAGGCTCCGCCCTCAACATGATACTTTTGTGATGTAGTGCATGTATTAGTTTTTGCTTATAATGCATTTCAACCTGGGGCTCCATCAGGATATGGTCACACACTGGGGCAGTATGAGTTTTCTGGTAAAAAAATTTCAAAATACATTCCAGAAGTCAGACAAGCTCAACAGCCATTTGACAAATTACTGTAAGCAATTAAACACAGCCCTACTTTAAGACGTAAAATGTCTTGAGTATTTTAGCCAAACATGAAAGCCCTGAGAATGCGACTAAAATGGAAAACAGTGTGTTTCCAAATATTGCATACCATGCATCTCTATTTTATGACAAGAGTGCATCAAAATAAGCGTCCCACTGTCAGAAAGAAAAGGCTAGAACTAGGAAACAGTGGATGAGTCAAGTCTCCTGCTGTTAGCCGTCCATCAAAGTAACAACAGCTCAAATTACCTTTAGCACTTTGACAGCTAGAGAGGTGAAGTGTGAAGGGGGAGAGGAAATGATCAGGCATGACAAAAGAGAAAATTAAGATCTCTGAAAAGAAGCAGCAGTAAAAAGCACTTAGAAAGTCTGTTCTCTGGCTTTATCTGTGTTTGTTTTTTTAAGTAGTCATTGAACAGCAGGATATCTTAGATGAAAATGACTGACTGAAAGACACCAGTGTACGCATGTAAAATCAATGCGTGATGTAATGTGTTAAAGACAAACACTGGGTTGTGGGATACCTGGAAGATTACGAATAGTTCCTAATCTCTTCAAGATGCTAGACCCCATGTGGTCAGACTCTGAAATTACATATAAAATATTTAAAGACATGGAAATAGTCCCAAAGTGGTGTTAAAATATTGGAAACATCAAAACATTATGAAATAAACATGCGTTTTGAGTCTTTGGGTGTGGTTCTCCTTTAACAAATGTTCTTTCAGTTCTTTTGGTTCCACTTCAGTTCTAAACTGAATCAAAACCTTTTTTTTTTGCCTAAAAAAGGGTTGTACAATATATTCTAACCATGGAAAGTCTGTTTGTTTTTTCATAACCCCAAAAAAAATTTGTGTAGCCTGACCTTTTTCAGTTATCAAGTCACAAAATGTTTTTGTTAATTAAAATGAAAGCTCTTACCTCTTCAATTTTAACAACCAACGGTACTATAACATTGTCCCATACCTCATATCTGTTCAACTGTCTTCCTTTTTGCTACTCACCTGAACAACAAATTTCTTCTTTGTTTCCTTTATTCTCATCTTCTCTTTGGCTGCTTCTCCCACTGCTTCAGCACAAGATGTTTTCTCTGGAACCTTCTCTGGCACATTTTCTTCTTCTTCTATTTTCTCCATAGACTCACTCCAGGATATTGCAGCTCCACTTTCTGGCTAACCTCTGGTTTATTGTCTCCTCCAGATAAACATCCTGCAACTCTCCCAACTGGAGGGATGAATTTGTCGTAGTTATTATATTGGTAAAACAGAGTGTCAGTTTAGAAAACGAGTGTATGAGCGCATTTACGATATTTGAAGGGGCAACATAAATAATGCTTTATGTAGACATGCAGAACGGTGTCAAGGTTTTAATAAGTTTCCATTTGGGATTGTGGAAGTTCTCCTCCAAGATATTGGGGGGGGGGGGGATTCAGCTACTACTTTGGATATGAGAGAACTATATTGGCAGCTTAGACTGAATGCTGCCTACGGTAAAGGTCTTAATGACCACATCTCCATTGTACCTATTTTGAAACATGAAGCTGCTCAACTTTAGTTTAATTTTATAAATTGTTTGTTATTTTTTAATATGTCAAACTATTTTATATATATATATATATATATATATATATATATATATATATTGTTTTAATAGTTTATAATAGAAAAGTATGAGTGGTATAATTTTTCATTTTAAATTTTATTGTTGGATAATTGATCATATTTCATGATTCATTGGTCTAGATAGTTCTAAAGACATCCATTTTAAATAAGGATGAAAGCACTCTAACCATCTCATTTAATTTTATGACTGATTTGCCTTAAAATGTTTTTTTATTCCATTGCGTGGAGTTATTTTAGGATTCCTATAGTGATTTACATAGCAATGAGTAAATTATGCATTAATCTTCTACCACTGTGTTTTTTGACCATCTAGCAAATGACACACCATAAGCTTTACATTTATTCTTTGTTTAATGTGCTACATGGGTTCACATTGCTTTACTTTGTTTTGGTTTTCCTGATCATGAAGGTGTTTGTCGTGCTGGAGGATTTTACCACAGGCATGGAGAATTTGGGGAGTTTAAACGTTTCCAATGGATCATCACTTACTTCCCATAATGACACAATTTGTCAATCTGAACATTTTAGTTCTTTTCAGGGTGAGTTAACCCAACTAGTTGCACTCTTAACTCAGAAGTGCAATTATTTACATTCTACTGTCTAGGCATTGAATTTGAGTAACACCCGTATGGGTAATGGATCGGCCCTACATCATGCTTCTGGTTCCTTGGTTTAGGATTGTTCTTTGGTGTCCCCACCGTCTAATGGAGCAAATGGTATTAACGGTCCACAGGTTTCCAAGCACAAAAACTGCCGATGGAAGGAAGATTTTTTTAACTTTCAGGAGTGGTTCAACAAGAACTTTTTGTTTTCGACTAATGGTACCGTGAAAACTTTTAATAATCTACAAACTATGATGGATGTGTTTCAAACAAAATTGTTAAAACTTCTCAGTTTACAAGAGGATAATACTTATTTAACTGAATGTCTATGTAAGGAAGTTGTACCTAAAGGTTTATGTTTAAATTCCCGAATGGTTTAGTGGCCGGAACGGAAGCACATAGGGAAGTTTTGGAACTTTTTGATAGACATGGTTTTGAACTGGTACAATTCATTATTAAGTTTAATAATGTTTAGTTAAATTGTTTATTTAATGAGATCAGCGATTTAAATAAGATTACAGAAGGCCTTCTGTTTGAGCAGTATAATGTTAAATATGATTCTGTTTTCGACAAAGTTGAGCAGCAAGTTACACTGAACTTTAAAAGGAAGGAGAGGAAATTAAATAGAGATGTGGATGATTATTCTAAACACAGAGCATATCCTTTGCCCTTTTCTAAGGATAAGACTAATTATGTAGATACTAATGTTCCCCAACAGGACTCACCACCCTTCACCTCGTACACACAGGTTGTTCAACCCTACCTGGTAAAACTGGGGGTGTCTTCTAATTCTTATAATTATGATAATGATTACCCACCCCGAGGAGGTCTGAAAGGCTGGCTAACCTGCTTAGGAACGGGGTTTTTTTTAGAACATTAGAGATCCAACTAGAGAGGATGAGGAAGGGGGAGAACACAAGGGGGGAGAAATTGGAAGAATTCACTTCCAGTCAAGATTCCATTGATGGTCCATGCATTGTAGTGACTTATGGCAGTATTAAGTTGACCCATTTAGGGTTCAACATTTTTAATTACTCAGAACGTATTACACCAACACATTTCTCACATTTTAGAAAGGAGCTTACGTTTGTTCCAACTCCTAAGTTTAATGTAGTGGATATCGTCATAGAATTAAAACTATATACATGGAAGTTGAATTTTCTGGTTAAGCACGATAGTGGAACACCCCCCCCCCCAGTTCTGACGCTGAGCATGAAAACCTAATTACTACCAACCTCTCTTGTAAGAAACCTTTGAAGAGAACGAGTACTTATAATCCACCATTAAGTAATATTATAGCAGTTTTTGCAAAAGCTTGTGAGACTGAGATAAATAGTTTGAGAGATTCCCAGGGTTTCTTTAAACGTAACCTTACTAAGGAAGAAAACGACACGATGATTGATCTCGGGAATAATCACTCAATGAGAGTTATGAAACCGGACAAGGGTGGGGGGATTGTTATTATGGATAAAGACGATTATGTCCGTAGTATTTATAACCTTCTGCGGGATACTGATAAATATGTTGTTGTGTCTAGGAATGAGATTTCCATCAAATATAGGAAAATTTACCTTCAGTTAGAGGATTCACTTGTGGAGGATGCCATCGACCTTGATGCTTACAGATTTGGTTTGAATAAATCCCCCCTTTTCCCCACTGTGTTCGGCATTCCAAAGATGCACAAATACGTTTTATGTCCCCTTATAGACTGATCATATCAGCTAATAATTCTAAGACATATCCTTTGGCTATTTATATTGACCGGATGTTGAAGGATTGTGTTTTAACAGTACATCATATTTTGAGAGATTCCTGGGATTTTCTTGACACGGTTAGAACACACACCCACATATCTGGTAGTTTTTCCACCATTGTTATAGTTTACCTTTTTTCCACCATACCCCACTCTTTGGGCTTGGAATTGTTTTCTGAAGCTGTTGTAGAACTTTCTTCTTTCGACGGCACAACTGTGAATTTCATTGTTGAACTTATGGATTTGGTTGTGAATAGTAATTTCACTTTGAAGGGGAATACTACAAGCAAGTGAACAGTATAGCTATGGGGGCTAGTTGTGCTCTGGTATACACAAATTTTGTTCTATACCATCTTGAAAAGCATTTTATCTTGACCTGTGCATTTGCGTCTAGATGATTAAGCTATTATAGATGCCTCGATGACATATTTATTTTGTGGAACGAATGTGAAGACAAGTGGCACACATTTTTTTTAGGTATCGTAATGGGCTGACACGTTTTCTGTCTTTAATGGGTCAATTTCATAAAGAACTGATTAGTTATTTGGCTGTGACTATATATAAAGACCATCTTAATGATAGATTATGTTGTAAGGTATATAGAAAACCAAC